>NC_056745.1:1064402895-1064447895 GCF_019279795.1 Protopterus annectens
AATACAGGCCTCTGAGAGTTGGCCAGGCCTAGCAGGGTTAACCCAGGCATCAAAACAGAAATAAACATAAATATGTAAATATTATTTGCAATAGCAAACTATATAATAAAGCTATAAGGTAGCAAACTGGCTTTAATCCTTACAAACCCAGCTTGGAATTTTAGAGAAACAGCCTAGGCCAATGCACTGTACTTCACTATACATGTTAATGATGCTAGTTGTGGGGAAGAGCAGAGCTGCTGTCAGGCAGAATACTCATACAAACTGATTTGGATGTGTACACAATTGCCTTCTGATGCAGAATGAGATGAGGCAGAACTGGATCCAACTCCCTCACCAAATCTTTCAGAACATCAAATCCAACTCAGTGAAATAAAATCTATTTTGCAGTGTGGTGATGGTGTTCAGTGTTCTTCCCATGGAAACCTGAAACAAGCAGCTTTGATTAATTGAAATACATCAGAAGGAGGAAGTAATGACTTATTTTCAAAATAATTTAATTTCAATAATTTGTCTTGAACCTAACAGGTAAGGATGGTATAAATGCTGTTTCAGTAATTAAGGTCTGATTTTACATGATTTCAGACTGCATACTCAAAAAGCAGCTGGCAGATGTTCATGTTCACTTCTGTTGTATCTTTCATGTGTATTTAATATACATGATTCAAGTTTGCCACCCAGGTCTCACTCCCCATTGTGCTCATTCTTCAATAACTCATCTCCTACATCAATATTTCCTGGCATATCCCAGGTGCCGTTTGTCATTTTTTCTTCTCTATGTGACTTCTGTGTGCATCATCAAGTTAATGATGGCCTTAAGTTACTATACTTAGGCATAGTTTACTACACAGACCAATCAAAGCATTGCCTACATTAGATCTCTATGTTGGTAAAAAGCTTTAGGTGCCAATGTAGCTGATGTTATTTTTATACCCAGATAATATGGTGATGCAGCATGTTTAATTCTCCCATACCTCCTTCTTTAGTCTGGTTTGAGAGCCTTAAATGAGAGAGAGATTTGTGCTCTGTTAGAAGAAGAAGTTTAAATAAGTATATAATCTCCCTCACATTGAGTTTAAATTGCTATCTCAGCTTTCTAAAGATAAATTTATTTGAATTATGAAGCCCAGCAGGGTGGGTATGGATGAGGGTGTAGTAATAATAAATGCCATTGAATACAATTTTAAAATGTCTGACATGTTAGGCAATGATTTTTATGTCCATTTCCAAGAATGAAATGAACATTGCATATCATAATACTGATTTGTTTTTAAAAGACTTTTAACTTAATCAGTAAATTTCAAAGACAGTGTTTTCATTCTGTTAATAAAAATACAAGTTATTTTTTATATTTTTGGTATTCCCAACATCTTTAAAAGCAGCTGGGATCCCTCCCCCACAATAAGACTAATTATTGCAGCTAATGGTAGCAATACTGAAGCATTTGCTATTTTTGTAGATCATAATGTAAAATGTATTTTGGATTTCTTCCTCGTGATTTTAAAAGATTCTTGGCAGTTTTTAATTATTTTATGCAATAAGAACTTCAATGAGATTATTGTCAGTAGAGAATTCAAGACTTATTTATTGTCATACCTGAAGACATAGGTATGTCCTGATTTAGAGACATTTTATTGGATACCTGGTTTATTTCTCATAACAATATTAACTTGGTAGGTGAACTAATGGAAACAGTTTTGGATTTTATTTACTTCTGATGGATAATTTTACAAAGAGTATTACAGGTACACAATGGGCGTTACAGCTACCACTAATTTTTGCCTATATAGTGCTCTGTAAATGGGAATGTGAATTTATTTTTAAGTCTGAGTTCTTCAAGGTTGTTGATTTATAAACAAGTTATATGGATGATGCATTTATTTTATGAACAGGTTATGTTAATTAATCCAAAAGAAAAAATGTAGGCCAACCACCACAGTGTAAAATGAAAAAACTGGTTTATTTAACAAGTTCATGTTAGTGCTTTCACAGGGCTACCACTTCTTCAGACCATAAAACAAAGTAAAAATCAATCAGTGTTTAATAAAATAACAAACCAATAAAAGTACAGCAAAAATAGTTACTCAAGATGCAACCAATGAAAAAGTAAGACCACTTATGAATCATTGCCTCCCCTTCAAGGCAAAATAGAGGGGAAGGGTATTATTCAAACCAAGCATTCTATATACTCGAAGAGCAATAATCCATTTGAGCTCCATTTTCTCAATGAAATTATTAAAGCCTCTACCTCTAATATTAGCTGAGAGCAGTTGTAAAACCTTAAAACTAAACCTATTATGCCCTGGACAGGAAACAGCATGTGAAGCTAATACATTGGTCAAAACTAAATTATGTATACTACTAACATGCTCTAAAATCCTATCTCTGAATTTCCTTGTGGTCTTACCAACATAAAAACAGGGCCATGTACAGCAAGTAGGTAAATAAACTAAATTTGTGTTTCTACATGTAGCAAAAAACCTAGGGGAAAAAAACGCCAAGAAACAGGATGATTAAAAGACAAGTCTGAAGCAATAAAATTACAAGCTTTGCAGCTCCAGCAAGAGAAACTACCCTTTCTGCATGCTATACTGCCAGTAGATGCAGCTCCAGAAGGCCCAAAGCACAGCATCCTTTTCAAAGATATATTATTTCTTGTGGTATAACCACCTTCAGCAGTGAGATTTTCTTGTTTTTGTTTAATTTATGTTAATTAATCGCAGGAATATTTTAATTATCTTGAGAATACCACAACTTTTTTTATATTTTACATATTGTTTTTCATTTGACAAAACCATTTTGGATACAGCAGTATAAAAGAATGTTGCACAGTGTAGTTTTGAATCTAAAATATTCTGAAAAGCTACATTTAGTAATTCCTGTTTATGCCATTACAGACATTATTCCATGCTTATGAAAAATAACATTGTGATGAGTCAGTTTGAATGTTTATCCAGAATGATCTCAGATTATGAGACATTCAAAATGGATATACTTACCTTAAAAAAGCTCTAGATGTTGTTAGATAGACCACATCTATGGTAGACAAGGTTATTAATGAATTTGTGATTAACTGAGACAACAGCTTTGTACCTATTTTAAGAACACTCCTGATGGTGATGTCCATAAAAATACAAAAAAAAAAAAAAAAACTGCAACCAAAAAACAAGGATATTCAAAAAATTATTACCATACAGGCAAATTTTCACTTTGACTGATAGGTTAATAGATAGGGTGGGTGAATAACCCACTTTATTTATAAAGTAGGAGAATAATTTAAAGCACATAATTTAAAGTGAAGGTCACTTTGAATCACATATTATTTTCCACATTTCTCATTGTCTACCTGGAATGCTTGCCTATGGATATTGAAGCAATAGTAATACATACATTGTGGGAAATTCATTATGATTGGAGACAATAATAAAACATACAGAATTACTTACTTTGATTGTAGCACAGCTGACTTAATGTATTTGGTTACTTGTCTTTCCTGTCCTTGTTTTCATGCTGGAAAAATTGAAAAAGCTTTTAAACATCTATCAGCACAACTATGTGATTACAAGGAGAGATATGATTAATGCCCTAGCAAAATATAACATTAATTGTGCAAATCTCAAGAAATTTATGTTTTTGTATTAGAAAATGTATATAGAGATGATGGGGAGCATGACTGGGACAATCAACTCTTCTACAGAAAATTACACTGGAAATTAATATATGAGGCTGTCTAAAAAGGCAGAACTGATTAAGAATTTTTCTAATGCCAGTGTACTGAGAACCAAAGATAATGATGTTAATAAATTTCACTGGTCTGGTCATAGTTTTGTGATTTTTAGTAATATTTTTTAAAAGGAGCTAGTCAGCTGAATGATGTTTTCCTGATGGAATCTTTGTTATGGATAGACGAAATCATTCAGTTTTGTAAATACATTTCTTTTACATGTTTATCAAGTGTTTTTCCCTAGTTTTTAGTTTTATCTTGGTCCCAGGCTTTGGTTTACCATTTTTTTTTAACTTTTGGTGTGTGTATATTTACCAAGACTTGGTTTAAAGGTAAAGAGTGCACTGTCTCCATACTTGGGTTTTGTGATTTTCACATCTTTAAACCTAATGGCAATTGTAGGAGAGTCTCAATGCTTGTCAAGAAACATATTACCTCCTGGCAGGTCCTAGGGGGAAAAAGTGATCTCACTGAGGTATAGTTCACTCTAGCTATGATCATTTATTTATTTTATTTTATTTTATTTTATTTATTAAACATTTGTTGACCAGGAAAGTCCAACAAGGACAGAGTCTATTTTCAGTGCCCGGGGAGAAACACTCCAGATACATGTGTTTGGAATGTGGGAGGGAACCAGAGTACCTGGAAGAAACCCATGAGAATGCAGGGAGTACATGCAGACTCCACACAGAGGGCACCCCAGTTGAGAATCGAACCAGAGAACCTCTTGCTGTGAGGTGACAACATTAACGCTACACCACTGCGCTGCCCGTATTATCAACTAATATCATGTTACATCATGCCTTCTTTGCCCCCCAATGACTAAATAAGATTCCATAGTGTTCTTAATGATCTCCCTGTTTGCAAAAAAATCCATTATTTTGGGTAACTTTAACTGTCCTTCAGTAAACAGGGTCACCTATAATTCCATTGTAGCATGTACCCAAAACACGAGACTTAAATTTCCCTTGAGAAGTTGGTAAACCAAATTATTAGAGCACATAGTATTCTTGACCGGATTCTTACAAATATGTCTACTTCTTGCACTAATCTTCTGATATCGTCTTCCCCAGTGAGGTCTGACCACAAACTAATGACTTTTTGTTTTAAACTCTCAAAGCCCCCTACAGCAAAATCAACTGAATTTAAGGACTGCAAACATGCCAAACCCCAAACTACTCATCTTACGAAATATCATAATTCACTTATGACTGCACCACCCTCGATACTGATTCAACAGCAAGCTTCACCATAGAATTCTAGACTCATTCCGAAAAATGCATAGACCTAATAGTCTCTATCAGAACAACATAGCTTGGGAAATTCAAAAATAAACTACTCTAGTGGTCTACATACTTCAACAAACTTTGCAACAAATGAAAGAAACTCCTTTAATTATATAGCTGATCCAAAACTCCTTTTCTCAAGGAAAATATCAAAAATATTACAAAAAAAATAAAAAAACACTATCAAGTCCACTAAAGGAGTCCATGAACCTAAGCTCAAGTCTGAAGACAAAGATAATTGTAAATCCTTCTTTATGTTAAAAACTAAGAAAGAATACCCTGAATTGCTCTGATATTCCTCATAATAATGCCTTCTATGCTCCTCTGTCTAGTTACTGAGGCATAACCAGTCTACACACTTCTACAAATACTTCCTTTAGCTTGTCTGCTGATGATTTCCACATACACTTTAGCAACCTCCGCAAATATTTTATGAACACTCCCAGAAATGCTCCCTAGTCAAACCCACAATATCTTCATCTCTTTTATTTCAAGAAGATCTCAAACAATGACATTATCCCTTTACTAGAACAAATATAGCTGGAAAGTCCCTCAGGTATAGACAGCTTACATCTGTGGTTCATATACCACTGTTTTGACTTCATAGTTGCACCCCCTAAAAAAATCTTTAATCTCTGTCTTACTACTGTCACCATGCTTAATATATTGAAATCTGCCACAGTGGTTTCAGCCCATACTCCCATCATACTATTGCTCTATTTTCATCTTCCCAGCCCTGTGCAAAATGTTAAACAAAACCTTCAACTCACAGTATTATATATTACTAAATACCACATACTCTCACAAAAACAACTTGGCTTCTGGTCCAGGAGAAGCAGTGCCACAGCCATCTGTACTTTGGCTGATGAAATTCTCATGTCAATAGACAAAGGCGCGCTTTCTGATTCAATTTTTATAAACCTCATCAGAGCCTTTGATTTAGTGAATCACTCCTCTTTTATAATCCACTTTTCATAACTAGGCATTAGCCCTGATGCTATCCCTTAGTTTCAAAGTTATCAAATGATCTGCCATTTCTCAGTGAACTATAACTATCGTACCTGTCTCTCTTTCCTCCCCACTACTCAAAGGTGCACCTCAAGGATCAGTTCTTGTACACCTTCAGTCCTCTATAAACATCAGAAAACTTTACTTGATCTCCCTTACCTTCCTGTCCACTCCGTAAGTACTTTACACAAGATCTAAAGTCTGACTTCAGTTGCCTCAGTGAGTGGATTACTGCTAAAAACCTCATGCTAAATACATTCAAAAGTAAATCTATGTTTTTTCATAAGAAACATCCCTTAGAACAAGTCTTCTCTTTCTTGGTCTCTGATTAGTTCCATCACTCAACTTCAACCTGCATCTTGATAATACACATAAAAATATAAATCCCCAACTTTTCTGGACACAAAAATATCCCCTTTTTTCTCACACATCACCACATCTACAATAGGGAAAGGAATCCTACTCCCTCAATTTGAATTCAGCCTCCCTCTTATATAAGCAACTTCTACTAATACCACTAACACCACTGTTCAAACACGACAAAACAAAATATGGAAATTTATTACACACACACATCATGTAATGAAAACCACTGTATTTTACTAAGAGCAGACCTGCTACTCGGATCATAATTGTTTAAAGTCCTACATGAACATACTCTCCATCCTTTAGCCTCAAAACTAATAAGACATACCCCCACATACAACCTAAGAAACTTGAGCCATTTGGATCTAAAACACAAATCTCATCCTCCAGATTACAAATGACTGATCATGCATTCTCAGTTATCAGGCCCAAACTGTGTACGTCCTTCCCACCTGAAATTAAAGACATCCTCTTATTCCAAATTCCATTCTCTACTAAAATCACAATTAGTTAATCAAGGAGAATGTACCTATCACCCTTCAGATCACATCACGTAAGTCTACTTTAACTATTCTCTGTTCTAACTCATCCATTAAGATCTTTTGTTCCTTTTCACATCTCTAATTTATTTCACTCTAATTTCTGAAGTGGTTTGAAACTTTTGTACATTTTGCAAATTAATACATTAGATTTTCTATATATCTAAAGCATTATTCTACCATTGTACTGTTTTATTGTAACTTACTTATTGTTGTACTCTTGTCTAGTTTGTATGTCTGATCAGATTTTTGAGCCTGAGCTGAGACTGAAATTGGAAAAAAAAATGCTCAGTGTAGTACCTCGGTAAACAAATTAAAATACATACATATATACATGCATAAATAAATAAATAAATAAATAATGTTCTGACCTGCTAGACATTGCCAATATCCTTGCAAACAATATTAATGCCAGTTCCACCCTGACACTTTTATACAAAGTCCCTAAATACTCCAATTCCTTATTCCCCCAATTATTTCTAAAGATCATTTACTAAAGGTGCTAAACAAGACCAAAATATTTCCTCTTTGGGACATGATAGAATACCCATTGCTTAATTTATAGTATTAAACATGCCCTTACAGACCCGTTCCTTAAACTGTTTGACCTAAGTTTAGTTACTGTTTTTTATCCTGATAAATGATGCACTGCAGTGGTGATGCCTCTCCTGAGGATGGCCTTACAACAGGCCAAGGTAATTACAGACCAGTTAGCTTTAAAAGTATCATCTGCAAAACAACGGTTCATTGGTACTTACCAGGCTATTGATCTGTGAGGATCTTTAAAAGCTTAGCCCTGCATTCATATGAAGTGGTTAGCCCTTGTAATTTAAGTAAGAATATCCTAGAGTTGGGCAGAACATTTACATGTTACCCCTGTCCATAAAGGACTAGGGTGCTAAACCAGGGACAGACTTACAGCTTCCATTAATTCATCAGGATTACGTTTGAACAGAGTTCATAGGTTCATTGGTGGATTCTAGACTAAATTGTCATTGATTAGTTGGTCACCCATCCATTTATCAAGGAAGGTCAGAGACTGGTCTGTAGGCCAGGCACAGGTCGCCTCTTAGCAGCCTACAGGATAAAGAGTACAGAGACAGGGCTTTCAGTCTTTCCACATTGGTCATGGTTTGGAGGCCCTGTATTTTCTTGGTGAGAAACCCCTGGGGTGTCTCTAGTTGTTGCAGGTGTCTGGAGAGGTAAATGCAAAAGGGAGCATTGTATTCAATTATTGGTCTGTTGAGGGTCAAATACAGTGGGGTTATAACATCTCTAGACCTGGATGTGATGCCTTTGCTTATGAGATGTGCTACATACATGGCTTTCCTCACCACTGTGGAGACTTGGTGGTCAAAGTTCATATTTCTATCAGCCTGTGTACCTAGATCTTGTGCCTACCACTGGGTTTGCATTTATGGGGGTACTGTCAATAGTGTAATTAGCAGGGAATTCAGCTTTTCCAAAGTGAATAATAATGCATTTTTTTTTTAATTTAGCTTTAATCTGTGGCTTTGGCACCAATCATTTGTCAGAATTAGCTGTTTTGCAGTGTGTTAATGTCATTGTGGGACTCAGTGATTCCCAATTTGCAGTCATCAGTGAACTTGGTCAGCCACAGACCATCTGCATTTTCCTGGACTTCCAAGAAATAAATTCCAAACAGTAAGAGGGCCCAGTATGGATCCCTGTGGTACACCACCAGTGACAGTTCTACTGAGAGAAGTGGAGTCACTAACTTTGACATTATGTGTTCTGTTGGTGAGTCATTTGGCTACTCATCTAGTGACATAAAGGTTAATTCCTAGTTGGGAGAGTTTCTCTATAATACCTGAGTGGGGATTATGTCGAATGCCTTGGCTAGGTCAAGGTAGGCGGTATGCACTGTCTTTCCCTAATTCAGGGTTTTGGTGACTTTCTTGAAGAAGTCTACCAGGTTTAAAAAGCATGATCTACCCTTAATGAATCCAAACTGGGCTGGGTCTACAGTTTGAAGATTGACTATGTCATTGTTGGTAAGTTCCACAATGATTCTTTCCATGGCCTTGCAGAAGAGCCTACTTAGGCTTATGGGTCTATAATTCCCAGGATTGATTGATGGACTCAGTTTGAACAAAAGGATTACTGTAGCTGTTCTCCATTCCACTGGAACATGACCAGTTCTCAGGCTGTGATTAAAGAGGGCACCAAGTGGATCTGCTAGGTCCTGTTCTAGATCATTTTGTAGGCAACTTGGGATGTTATCTGGTGCCACTGAAGCCATGTTTTCGACCCTGGAGAGCACAGATATGACCTGCACTCTAGAGATAATAGGTTGAAGAACAGCGACAGGTTTGCTTTGGGGCATGGCTGGTAGAGATGGGGGGGGGGGGGGTGAAGTTTGTGCCAAATCTGTCAGCTAGCAGGTTGACAATTTCCTCTGGTATAGTATGAGTGGTACCATTCACTACCAGCTCAGCACATAGCTGGGCATTCCCTTTCAGGTCTCAGGCATAGTTAAAGAATACCTTGTGTTTATCCTTAGTTAGGGATGCTATATTAGCTTTGTATTTAGCTTTGGAGGACTTGACAAGATATCTGATTTGTTTGTTTAAGCTGTGGAGGGAATGTTTCCTCTGCTGGGTCAGTTCCCTCTTGTTCTTGGACATCAGTTTCTTCCTCTTGTTATAAAACCTGTATATACTTGAGGTCTACCAGGGTGGCTTGTTTTTATGGGAGGACCTGGTTTTGATCTGGTCATGTACAGCTGAGTCTGTATAGCTGGTTAAGTGGTTCTATAGGTCATCTGCATACACCTCTGCATATGAGTGAGTGTTGTCTGTGACTGGTGGGTGTGAAACTTTCTATACCATTTCTTGGTAGGCAGTAGTTTGTTTTGGATAATTTTTTCAGTTTTTTTGTTCCTGGAGGGGTGTCAGGTCTTATAGTTATGTTGAATGAGAGTGATTTATGGTCTGATCTTACCAGGGATGGCATTACACAGGGGGAAGTGCAGTGCTCACCCATGCTGGTGAGTGCTATGTCTAGGACATTTGGACTGCTTGTGGGAGTGTTGACTATCTGTTCCAGGGTATTTGTATTGACAAAGTCCAAGAACCAATAGGCATGCATGTTTGTGGTCACATATGTTTCCCACTCGATGGAAGTGTAGTTAAAGTCACCCATGACCAAGGTATTTGGCTGTAAGGCAAGTAACTACAGTAGGTCCAGATATGAGGAATGCTTTTCTTGGTTCATGGTGGGGGACCTATAGCTAGCAATGATATGTTGGGGTGGTTTGCCTGTCATTAATTGGATGTGGAGTAATTTGAGAGAGTCATAGTGTCTGACCACTCTTGAGGTGTACTTGACCCTAATTAAGATGGATACATCTCCACCTTTGATTCTATCATGCTCAGTTTGTGGTTCAAATGTGTGGAAGGCATTGTAGCTTTGCATGTCTGGGGTGCTTTCCATGGCTTTAAACCATATCTTGATGACTGCATAGATGTCAGCATCTTCCAAGGTAGGAGTGCTTCCAGGGAGTGCAGTTTCCTATAATGGAAGTACTTTGCTTTATGTGGAGAGAAAGATGTTTCCAAAGAAATGTTTTTTCTGTGACACTTATCTATCCCTCTAACATTTTCTATTTATGTTGTAGAAGAGATTTAAGGCCTCTTGACTGGGTGTTTTGTGCCACCACTGGACTTGCAGATGTGCAGTAAATCTAAGAGGCTAAGGTCTGTTGAGGTATTGTATGCGAGGCAGAGATCACCTCTGTATGATACCAAGAACAGGGACAAGGCTTTGAAACAGTCCTTGTAGTTTTTTTTTATTTACACCCTTGATTTTCTTGGTGAGAAAGCATTATGATCATTCAAGTTGTGTTAAGTGTTTGGGCAGGTACATACCAAAGAGGGCATTAAAGCACTGAATACAGTGGAACAATCACATCCCTGGACCTATATGCCATATCTTTATTAATAAGCTGTACAATAAAAAATAACTTTTTTACAGTAGTGGCTACATGGTGATCAGAGGACAGTTTATTGTCCACATAGGCTTCCAGGTCCCCAACAACTAGATTGATTTTCAGGGGTGGGTTGTTGAAAAGATAGCTACAAGGAGCATTGTGCTTGCAGAAGACTATTATACATTTCTTGGTATTTAGTTTTAGCCCATCATTACCACATTAACTATTTGTTTGGGAAAGACCATCTTGAATGATCTCTGTGTCTTCTGAAGAGTTTATGATGCCACTAAGTTTATACTCATCTGCACACATAGTTAGCTATAAACTCTTAACATTAGCTTTGAACTCCTAGAAGCAAATGCCAAAGAGGAATGACCCAAATACTGACCCTTGGGGTATATATACTACTAGTGGCAGGTCTTTTGAAGGAGGCAGAGCCATCTACCCAAATTTCCTGGGTTCTGTTTGTAAGCCAATTTGCTATCCAATGAGTTACACAGGCATTAACATTTAGCAGGGAGAATTTATCAACAATACCTGAGTGTGGGATGGTGTCAAATGCCTTTGCGAGGTCTGTATATGTGATGTGTACTGATTTTTCTCTCATCCATTACTTCAGTAAATCAGCAAGGTTAAGCAGGCAGGATCTGCCCTTGACAAAACTGAACTGGCTTAGGTCAAGAGTTTGTACGTTACCTTAGTCCATATTTATTCAGTCCATAATGGTTCTCTATGTAGCCTTTCACATGAGGCTGATCAGACTTATGGAGCTATAATTATCTGGATAAGTTGATGCCCCACTTTTGTGCAGGGAGCTGACTGTTGTTGCCCTCTATTCATCTGACACAAAACCTGTTAGGAGGCTGATACTGAATAGCCTTTCTAAGGGGATTTCACAGGACCTGTTTAAGGCAGGCCAAATAGACAACCTGGTATGGTATTGGGTACCATAGAAGCAGTGTCTTGACCTTAGGAAGTACTCTGAGGACTTGTTCTTTAGAGATTTGGGGGTGGGGGTGGTGTAGATGTAGGTATGTGATATGGGAATGTAGGGGAGAGAGAGGGGTGAAGTTAGAGCTCAGATTATCTGATAGAAGATTGGCTAAGCCCTCAGGGTCTGAGTACGTGATATAATTTTCTATTACCTCTGTGTAGCTCTAAGTATTGTTTCTGAGTTATCTAATATAGTTAAATAAGGCTTTATGGCTCTCTTTTGCCTTGGTGGCTATTTTTACCTCATATCTAGCTTTGGTTGATTTGATATGGGACCAGAGTTCCTTGTTAAGTTTGGCAAAAGTTTTTTTTTTGCTATTTTCAGAGTTTCATTTATTATTGTGTGTAATGAGTTTTGTCTTTTATTATAGAGCCTGTTTATAATTGGGTTCCACCTATAGGAGGTTATTTTTTAATTTGGCATTGTATTTACTTTGGAGGTGAACAGATGCATCCATACAGCTATTTACATGTGCATAAAATTTGGCTGTAAAGGATTCCACATACGTAGCTGGGTCACCAGATTTGAAATTGATGTTGAATTTAGCCAGGTCATCATTCAGTTTTAGTAGATTATCATTTGCATAATCTCTAAATACTGAAGTATTCAAAGATGATTCTGTCTTTAATGCTATGGTGAATGTGACTGATTTATGGTCTGATTTGACCAGTGAAGAAATTACAGCTGGTGAAGGACAGAGCTGTCCCATACTAGTAAGGACGAAGTCCAGGATCTTCTCCACCCTAATTAGGGTGCAGAATAACTGGTCCGGGCAGTTTATATTTATGAAGTCCAGCAATCCCTATCATTAGCTATGATGTGATAAGGGGTTTTGTTAATGGGAAAGTTGGATGTGGAGAAGTTTTAGGTCATTATCCTGTCTCATGAGCCTGGAGGTGAGATTTTGTTTTACGAATATAGAGACACTCCTGTCTTTTGTGCTTTGATATAGTGTGGCGGGCCTGCATGCACGGTATGTGTTGAAGCCATGCCCTGATGGGGTGCTCTCAGTGGTCTTGAACCATGTATCTGTGACAATGTATCTATCAACACATTCCAGGACAACCAGTGCAACAGTACAAACTGTAATATCATGAATCTTATTAGACTCTTCTACCCCAATAGTTTGACTTTGTGAAGGGTACATCTTGTCTGTTGAATCTGGTAAACTTCTTCAAAAGGATTGTGAAGGTTGTAAACAATGGTCACAGAGTATACATAGTCTTTGACACCATTCTCTATTCCAGCATCATACAAAAGCTAAATAATTTACAGATTGACCTATCTGTGATAAAATGAATAAAAGAAATGGCAGAAAGACAGAACCCACAAAGTAACAATTGCAGGTGACCTATGAGATTGTGTGAAAGGGGCAAGCATTGTCCCTCAGAGGTCAGTGTTGAGATCTCTTCTTTTTGTCCTTTACTTCTCAGCTCTTCAAGAAGAGAGCCAAGACCTCTGGCTAATAAAGTTGAGGTTGTTGTTAAGTAACTCTCTGACACCCAGACTCTCCAGAAAGAATTCTCCCTAGTAAACTGCCAAAATCATAGTTTCATCACTTTTGGTAGACAGCTCCCCTGCTCATCATACTATAGAGACAACACAACATTACTAAATGAAAATGTAGTCAGTGACTTAGGAACTTGGGTTGATAATGCCCTGTTTTTGACCATCATGTGACAATGGTTGTGAAGAAATCTTTTAATTTAGGATGGCTAATTCCCAAACGAATATCATCAAGATCTAAAGAGGTAATAACTTCCTTATGTTGTTGTGTCCTTCGGCTTTTCCCGGTTAGGGGTCGCCACAGCGGAACTCCGGTCCGCTAATGATTGGCAGTAGATTTTTACGTGCCGAGTTGCCAGCTCTGACGCACAACCTTCAACGAAGGTACGTCCATTCATGCATGTCTCCACACAGAAGACGCTTTAGCTGAGAATCAAACAGGACAACGTCTTACTGTGAGGAGACAACACTACCGCAGCACCACCACCGCAGTTCAGTAATAACTTCCTTATACCTAACATTAATCAGACCAATTATCTCAATAATAAAATGTAGTGAAAATGTTTTCAGATTCCATCATTGCTTAAAGTAATTGTAGCTATTTTTAAGATTATATTGCATGCTTATTCACTACATTTTTGTAACTTTCAAAGCATCACACTATATTCTTTATGACAATTATAGTCAAATTACTTGTGTTTGTGTGTGTGTGTGTGTGTGTGTGTGTGTGTGTGTGTGTGTGTGTGTATGTGCATGTGTGTGTGTGTGTGTGTGTGTGTGTGTGTGTGTGTGTGTGTGTGTGTGTGTGTGTGTGTGTGTGTGTATCTACTTCATATGCAAAAGACCAGAAGACCTTTGTTTATGATATATGTTCCAAGACCAAGGACTATTAAATCTACAGAAAAATAATGTAATAATCTGAGCTGCACTTCTCAATTATGCCATACATTTCTACTTATTAAGGTACAACTTATCATCCTAAGGACAAAGGATCCAAAAGAGCATCTGTTCCAATAACATTTTAATAATTTCTTATAACAATTATGAATATACATAAGCATTAATTGATATCTTTATAATAATCAGAAAATCTTAAGCTAAGATAAAAAACAACCTCTTACAATTTGTAATAAATGTCAAAATTCAGACAGCTAGCTAAGTATCCTTTCAAACTGACAGTCTGGCATTTCTGGAATGATGCTTCCCTTTTTTTGCAAAAAGAAGTCTGTAAAGAAATGAATTTTCAAGGATGGTTTAAAAGATGTCTAAGATAAATTCTTATTGATCATGAGAGAAATAAAATGCCATCTGCTTTTCCTTATAATGTCAGAGTGTTGTTTCTCAATATTATTATTTCTATAATGCACAACAAGCAATTAGAAAGACCTCAATGGTTCCTAACAAAAAATATTACAGGTGTAAATTCCTTTATCTATAAAAGGGAATGATAGAAGCTCTATCACTTTATTCAATGTGTTATATGTTTAGATGTTTAAAGAGAGACCTCTCTTACCACCCCATTAGAGACCTGTTGGTCCTGGACCTCTTGTATCTCCATAGGTCCAATGGCTCCACCAATACTAGAACCAGGGAGGGATCTAAATTTTCAACAACAGATAAATAAAACACAGAGGAGGGACAGGGTTGTAACCTAATACATCTGGAATGAACTTTCCCTGCATGTCAAGCAGTGTTACTCACAATCTTCTTTTAAACATAACCTAAATGACTGGACAGGTATCCCTAAATTTATTCAAGGATTGACTGGTATGGCACCTCCTAGAGAGAGGAAATGTGGCCTGAGGGAGGGTACTGGCCAAGGTAAACAGTCTATGATGAATTAAAATATCTTGGCATTTGGCTTCGTCCAACATTTACTATGAGAGTTTATATTAATATTCTTAAGACAAAATAAATAAAACTCTTTTGTGGATGCTGAAAACTATCCAGGCTTTTCACACCAAAAAATAACAGTGGCTAACAAGAAAAGCATCTTACAATCTCATTTAAAATATGGCCTTCATCGGTTGTTAATTAATTGTCTAAGTTATGGATAACTTTTAGGTTCATTTAAAAAAAAATCTGCAAATTTATATACATTATAAAAGATGCCACCATTTTGTCACCCTGGAATAGGCCAAATGACTTTCACAGAGTGTTTTTACCTTTTGTTACAGGCCTTAACACTTCATGTACTGAGGCTTTGTCATGCTCAATTTTCCTTCTAGGCCAAACACTCAAACATACTTGCTATTCTCCCAGACCCAACTCTGCTGGAGTCCTCCTTCTTGAAAGGCAAGTTCAATATGTTAAGTTCTACTGCTCAAAATGTCTCCATACTTGGTCCAAAAATGTGGGACTCTGCTTCTAGAAGTTAAAAACTATTCTAAAACTAAAGAATATTGGTTCTGAAAAATGTTGGTTCATGAGTTATTGGGCATTGCTGCTTTAATATATGTTAAATAGTTTGCTTCTGTTTTTTAAGTACTTTAAAGTATTCAGAACACAAATAGGGAACAATTAAGTGGTAAAAATATGGTAAACATGTAACTGATCAAGTATTGCAATGATACATTAAATATGTACTAAAGGCAAAATCATTTACATGAAGTCATCCCATATTTGTATAACTTCAGGTTTTGAAGACAATGAATCATAATTTGATTCATCCAAATGCCTATGTAAGAAGTAAAATGTTTTCACTCTGCTTAGTAACAGACTTTGCAGTAATTGTTAAAATAGTGTGAAATAAAAAAAAGCAGGTATAGAAGTTGGGAGAGGAATTCCATAAACATTTATAGAATTAGAAATAACCAAGAAAGAGAAAAAAGTTACTCTACAATATTCCATAACAGTGGTAATGAAAATAAAAGAATAACAAATTGAGGGAAATTGCTACAGCATATTAAATATAAGCACTTTTGTCTATTTTGCCCTTAAACTTAACCAGATAACTCTGTTAACTTTGAAGATGGGCATAATATATATAAAGCCATTCACCTTTAGTATAAGTAAGCAAGTACAGGTATAGTAAAGAAAATGTGATACTGAGTTAAAATCTCTAGCTAGTATTAAGCAACCTTTGATGCTCACAGCTCTTGACAAATACTTTTAAGAGCAGCTGCAGGTATGTCTGAATTTAAATGAATGAAAAGCTGACAATTGGATAAGAAAGAGAAAACAGAATAACCAACTTTGTTGACTCTCAAATTGTCTTCATTGTTAGCCCTAGCTAAAGTAAAGTGTTTACAGAGCCTACTTGTTTTAGTGGGACTACTGAAGCCATGGTGGTACAGTGGTAGCATTGTTGCCTCACAGCAAGAGGTTCTCCTGTTCGATTCATGGCTGGAGTGCCTTCTGTGTGGAGTCTGCATGTCCTCCCTGCAGTCGAGTGGCCTCTGAAAGACGTGTGAATGGGCATGCCTTCGCTGAAGGTTGGCGTCGGGCTGACAACTCGGCACCATAAAAAATCTACTGCCAATCATTAGCGGACCAGAGTTCCGCTGTGGCGACTGCTAACCGGGGAAAGACAAACAACAACTGAATCATTATCCTTTCCAAGACATGATGCTTAGTATCTTAGCATAGAAAATTATTTAAAAAATCATCATAGAGCAAAAGAGTATTTTTTCTGAGTGAGGAACAGAAGCTAATATTTTATCAAACCTACATACAATGTATACAGAAAGAAAGCTTCCTAAGGCTCAAAGGTTAATAGCCACATAACAAGCAATGTTATCCTGAGGAAGGAAGAAAGAAAAAACAGAAGCGGTATAGATGTGTTAAAGTGACTGGGAGAAAAAAGGACTTCCAAACTGGCTATGCAGTTGTCCAGCATGTAACATTGTTAGAGCATTATTAGGTCTTGCTTGCTAAATTTGCATCATACAAAATATATTTAAAACTTCTAAAATGCATTAAATACCCTGAATTATACCATGATCCTCCCCCGCGTGCAGCTGATTGGCCAGCGTTCGTGTTGTAAATAATACTATATACTAATGGAAAAGTCCGAAACTTTCCGGTTTTTTTTCTATCACTCGCTCTACCTATTTTAAATATAAGACAGTTTTAAAATAAGCAAAATTAACAAGCGCTATCGGTTTAAGCCATTTTAAAATAAACAACCCATTTAAACACTATAACCAATAGCTTCTGTAAAAGCGTTTAAGAAACAAAGTTAAAAGCAACGGAGAAAGCAAGATCTCTTATGTTAAATGAGTTTAACATGGCGTTTACAAATAATAAAAAGCTGTGTTTAAAACATTATTTTGTGGTGTTTGGACAATTTAACTCATTAAAACATCAACAAAACAAACGAGATCTAAAGCAACTTAGATAACAGCTTTTCTTGCTTTGAGGCGCTACATGCCTGGAAAGTTGGCAGCCGCAACTCACGCTGCAGGCGCCAAAAGGCATAATCAGACATCTTTATTAAGTCGTATAAACATTAGCTAAAATATAATGTAAGATTCTTAATAAAATACTTTTTATTTTAATTGTATATCATTTTATAAAGTCATGTAATGTTATCTGGGTGTGGGTTGCTATATTTTAACGTTTGGCTATAATAATCTACAAAAATGATCTCATACATAAGCAGTCAGTTTATAGACACTCATTGATTTGAACTATAAATTAGTTGAAACATAAAATAAGGTGTTGATAACAGTAGTAGTATATACATTTTGCAGTTATAAAAGCCAACCTGTAAGGAAAAAAATCATTAGCAGTCATTCAATGTAATACAATAAAGCATCTGGAAAAAATATTAAGTTATAATATAAATGAACTTTTCCTTTCTACACTGGCACTTCATTCCATTTATAGAAACTATACTTACCTTTTTGACTACAATGAAGTAGTAAACCTTAGGAAATCAATGACAGAGATCTTAACAATAATAAATGCCATTAGGAGACTACAGTTCTTGTGTGGTAAAATTCTTATTTCTGTATTGTATTCTTGAGTTCTCCATAGTTTATTTCTTCTAAGTGTTTCAACAAATCTCATAGCAACTGTGTGGCTTCAAAACTGTGTGAGATATAATTAAATTCAGATTTACAAAAATGTATTGCTTCAGCTGAAGAAGTAAGCAGAACAAGTAAGCAGAGTAGCTTTGCAATTAGAAATTGCTCTCAACTTGGCAGGATGCCTAATTTAGAACTTAATGCCTTTCAATTTTAGCCATTTGAAATGGGGCAAAAAGTCTTCCTTTGTTATGTAATAAAAGTAATCAAAATCAAATCTGATTATTACCCTTTAAATTCAATATTTCCTTTGGCCCATGCCCTTTTATATTTCTTTTATATCAAGAAAATTGATAAACTTGACTATAACTGCCCTGGCTCTGGAATTACTTGCACTGGTTTTGGGATTAAAGACGTTTGAGCTCTTTCTGTTTTGCCAGTTATATAAAAGTCATCAACAGGAATCTTTCTGAACAAGCCAGCTATAAAAACAGACATGTTGCCCTGTTCATCTTCTTCAGGTAAGACAAATATTCCTAAATTGTTAAACCTGGAGTGAAGTTTCTTGTTTAACTATACCAAACAGAGTCTAAAAAATAAAGGCTGTCCCCTGTTAGATTTGTTGCATTTATTTTATTTTTATTTTATCTTACATTTGTTTACCAGGAAAGTCCGACTGGGTAGAGCCCATTTTCAGTGGAAGGCCAGGGACAAAACTCCAACATAGTAAAAATACATAAAAATACATAAAACATAAACATACAGAAAAATGACCAGACGAACTACCACGGAACTTATAAAATCTGTTTTCTTTGCTTTTTATGAGCATTATAAAGGATTCTAGTATGTTTACTGATTTTAAAAGCTTTTATTAAAAAGGTGATTTTTATAAGTTCCTTGGTGGTTCGTCTGGATATTTTTCTGTGTGTTTACTTGCTGTTTTCCCAGGATGACCTTCAGTGATACGCAGAAGCTTTTTCTCTTTCCTAAAACATAAGACATAGTGAGCTTTATTATACAATGGTAAAAGCTATAACATGAGCAACAAAATTTCAAGTACTTATATAGTAACTAAGAATTGTATGAACTTGGCAGAGATTTATATGGTAATTGTAACAATACAGTTGTTCAATATTAGTTAAAGACTCATCCAGAGGTAACTATTGTTACACATGGTATGCATTAGACAGAAAAAAAAATCAGAGACTAGTAAAGCAGGAATTACACTACATGCACTTTATGTTTAGTTATGCTAAAGTGTGGGGGGGGTGAAGATGAAGTGAAAGAGATGAGACAGAAGGAGAAATGGAGGAAGATGAAGGAGGTAAGAAAGGGAAAGGTAGAGGAAGAGAGGGGCTTAGATATAAATAGTTGGTGAAATGTTACTGAGATGTTTTTTATAAAGGGTGAGATAGGTATTAGATATGCGTAGGACAGGAAGATTGCATTCTCCCTCCATGTAGCTTATTAACTCTGTCACACAATGTAAACCTAATACCCATATTTCTTTTTGGAGCTCAGTAATGTACCTTAGATACTTTTAATACTAGTCACAATGTCAGATACATTTGAATTAGCTTCAGATTCTCACATAGTTGAAATGCTTTAGTCAGTATTTCTGATACAGGTACTAATTTCATTTTTTTTTAATTTCTCCTGATGTTTTGGGTTTCTAATATGGTGACAAGAATGGACCATATTCTCGAGTCAGGGACAATTAGAGATCTGTTTTTGATGTTTATTAAAAGAGATCTTCTCAGCACCTGCAATGTATCCAGAATTACATCCTTCTGTATTTCATATGAAATTATATGTATTGATAGCATATTTAAGTATCTTTGAATTATTTATTAGCCCTGTTGCTACTATTGGAACTACATGAGTGTCTTTATCGCACATTGCTGTAGTTTCTAACTGCATATCCTGGTATTTTATAACTTTGCATCTCTCAGTACGTAGAACACTACAATTGCTGGGTGTAGCTATTACTTTCTTACTTGTTGGTATGAGATGATCCCAATTAATGAGAACTTCTTCCTTTTAAGTAATTTTTTGTGGTTCTTGTTTCCAGTGCTTTTGTATTATTCGTGCAATCCATAATGCAGTAGCCTAGTCACACTATTGTGACTCAGTATACAAACCTTCATTCATGAGTATATTGTAACCAGCAATGAGATGTGCAACTGCTTCTAGTTTTATATTATGGGACTTGCAATTGACTATTTCTCCAACTTCTTTTATAGACTTTGTTAACCAATGTGTATGTAGCCTGCTATCTTGAACTGTCATTATTAGCCTTTCATTTTTGGTTTAAATTCATTTCCCCTTAACCATTCATCCATCAACTCTTGATAGATGTAGTTGTCCCAGGAGTTCTCTGTACTTGCCACTATAGCTGTGGGCTTTCCAGTCAACAACATGATGACTGACCTCCATTTACATGCAAACTAACCTAAGATGCTTCATCCCTTTTTAATTTCTCCAAGTCTTTTGGGTTTCTACTACTATGATGAGAATGGACCCCATTCCTGAATCAGGGTATGATCAGAGCTCATGAAATTAGTATTGTTGCAATCTCTGATGTTAGCCAAAAGTGATCCTCACAGCACATGCATGCCGTATGCCCAGAACTGACTCCTGCAATTGTTATAGATTTACATGTATTGGTAGCATATCTAAATATGGCTGTACATTCTTTTTTAAGAGACCCGTTGCTCCTACAACTATTGGAACTGTCTGGGTATCCATCTTCCACATTGCTCTCATTTCTGCCTATAAATCCTGCCATTTTAGGACTTTGTGTCTGTCTGTATGTAAGATACTGTAATCATTGGGTGCAGCATTTTTTTTATCTGTTCTCTCTTCTACACTCATCTAACAGTGGCACTTCTTGTCTTAAGTGCTTTATAGTTTTCTCTATTTGATACTTCCATGATGGCATATGATTTCTTTCCTTCCTTTACCTTATTGCCTTGTATTTTTGTGGTAAGACTTTTATTAACTCTTGTCTTCTTTTCATGGACTACTATATCTGTTTTTTTGCACCCATTTTCTGAACTGTTGGTAAAGAGTGATCACTTGTGATATAAACTTCATAATTCTCTATAATGCATTGGTGATCATGTTTACAATGCTTCTGAGCTACTTCAGTATTGTAATGTTTGCACAATTCCCAATGAAACAGTCTTGACACTTTATTATTCCTTTCAGTATACCAGCCCTGCGCCATTAGTGTATCACACCCAGAAACAAGATGTGTAACTGTTTCTAGTTCTGTTTTACAGAACCTACCGTACATTTGTCTGTTTTCCCACATCTTCACTGGACTTTGTAAGCCAACAAGTATGCAGTCCGCTATCCTGGGCTGCCAGTATTATCCTTTCATATTTTGGTTTAAATTAATCTCTCCTTAACTATTCCTGCTTCATATCCTGAACAGCATGAGGTTATTCCAGAAGTTTTCTGTAGCTGCAACTATATTTATCCCTTTTCCACATTTTTTGCCTTCTCAACTGATCCTTCGTATATTCTTTCCTTTGTTTTTTGGCACATTCAGTTGCTTCCTAATTTTTGTCTACTTCTGGTTTGGTTTCCATTCTCTCTTGACACCAATATTCTTCTGATAAACTAAGCAGTGAAGTCATCTTAGACTTGTACTCCTCATGTTTTAAAACTTTCACTGTGTTTGGATCTTGTGAGGTCAGTAGATATGTATGTAGTCCTATGATTGCAGATCATCTATGTATCCAATCAATTTCAAGGAGGCCCATACCATTCCTTAGAACGAGGAATACATAATCATAGTATACACTGATTTTTATATATATTTGATGTGTGATGAATTTTTTTGTTTAGTGTCCAAATGATCCAATACCTTCTGGGGCAATCCATCACCCCAAAACTGTAAGTTAGACCAGGAAGAGCAAAATGGTTTATTGCTTGGACTTTGTTCCTATATGTCAGGCCTGTTTTCAGTATTAATTTTAATCTTCTAAAATATTCCTTACTGAGTATTGTTCACATTTGTTCCTGTTTTTTGTTGATCATTCATCAATTCCCAAATATCTGTACAATCCCTTTTGCTCAAGTTTCTTTATATCACATTTGTGTTCCAGACTGACATTTTTTTTCGTGCTGCAGCCTTCCTGCTTTAAGTGTTACTTTTGCACATTTATCAAGATAAAATGACATTCTTATGTCATTTGAGAAAATTTTAACCACTTATAGTTGTGCTTTTGGCTCCTCATCTGATAAACTATACAATTTTAAATCATCCACAAAAAGAAGATGAGAAGTCTTTACACTTGCTTGTTTTCTGGAAGCCAAATTGCAACCATGGACTAATCTGTTAAGTAGACAGCTTAACAGATTAAGGGCAAGACAAAAGAGCATCAGTAAAAAGAGTCACCCTGGAAATTCCCCTTTTTAATTTTTATCCCTAGGATAATAATTTGTCCTTCATCATGGATTAGCTGCAAAGTTGTTTGCCACTATGTTCATTGCAATGTAATTGACCAATTTAGGGTATATCTTATACATCTGTAAGCATTCCTTTATCCACGAATGTAGGATCCTATCAAATGCTTTTGTAATCTGTCCATACCATACTTAGATTCTTCCCTTTTTTTGCAATTCTCCATTACGACTTTATTTAACGACAAATGATCCTTTCTTCCATATGACTTTCTTTTGTTACCCTTTTGTTCTACTACCATGATCGAGTTTTCTTCTAAATTACTATAATCTCTGTTGGGATCATTTCCAGTATATAGTTTATACATTGTCCAAAAGCAAGTTATTGGTCTAGAGTTTTTAGGATGCCTTGCAGGTTCACTGTTAAGGTGGAGTATAGCTTTTCCTTTTCTTAACCAGGTTGGTGTCTGTTCAGGATGCACATATAAGTAGTTCTTACTCAGGGCTAAATCTTCATGTGAAGATGTTAATACTTTAAGCCAGAAGTTACGTACTTCATCTGGGCATTGGGTTTTCCACTTAGAAGCTACTCTTAATTTTGTTTCAATCTCTCTGGCTATTTCTTTATACCATTTCATATCCTGTACATTTAAGCTTCTTACTGTTTCTTTTACTTCTACTATCCATTCAGCATCTTTGTTATGTTCCACAGGGTCTTCATATATATTTCTCCAAAATGTGTCCATGTCTCCTTTTCTTCATCATCAGTGAATTGCTTATTTTGTACTTTTCCATTATATTTATCTGGATATCTTCTAAGTTTTTCTATCTGTGCTGATATCTTTAGTTTATTCTTTCAATAGTGCACAGTAAATCCTGGTCTGTTCTAATATTGTGTGTTGCTTTTCTCAAATATATCTTTCTAAGTATTTTTGTTGATCTGTTCCTTCTTCTATACTGTTCTAACAGTGGCACTTCTTATCTTAACTGCTTTATAGTTTTCTGTATTAGATACTTCTAAGATAACATTCAATTTCTTCCCTTCCTTATTGCCTTGTATTTATTGTGGTAAACTTTAACTGCTATTAATTTCACTGCACAGTAATATATCCTATTTAGTTTTTTATATTACATGAATTTCTGTTAGTAATCTTGATTATTGTGTTCATTTGCTTTATCAGACTTCTAACATTTTAGGTCTTATTGACTTTCTGTAATCTATTTCTTTCATTGATCTTAATATGTCTATCCATCTCTATTAAATCAAGCAACTCTTCCCTTAGATCTTTTTCTTCTAAACTGAGGGCACATTCTTTATTCTCCATTTCCTGCAGAACATCGTCTTGTAACATATTTCCTTCAGCTGCATCCTGCATCATCTATTGCTCTTTCATATGGAAACTCTCTGGCCTATCACTCCACAACATTGATTGTGTCGGAGTTACCACCATTTCATGTTCCTTCCCTTGCTGTGCAACTGCAAATGAACTTTTATACTGGTTTCCTTAAGAAGGCTCCAGAGTATCTCCATGTGGCAACTGATCAGATTCTATTCCACTTGCTTCTCCTTAATTTGGGGACTCACTGTTTCATCATGCTGTGATGTTACCAGAATTGGATTTTCTACACTAAATCTGTCCCATTGGGTAATATGTAGGGGCTTATTCGCATGAGAACATATTTCAAGATAGTCGATGTTTTAAGTATACAAATTTGTTCTAATTACCCAATGGACAGCATCTTTTTGGAATTAGTGCTTATCAAACCATTTAAGAGGGGTGTGTTCAAATTCATTCCTTTATATAGACATCTATGTAGTTGTGGCTATTTGTGAATTTTCAGGCCTGATGATTCATGATATTCAAACTGATATTAATAAGTGACATGAGATATTTATATTTGGCTTATTTATGGTTATTAATGTATTATATTGAACTTATACACACTGATGATATTATACCCACTTATTCACACTGAAGATATTATACACTCTTATGCACACTGAAGATGATGTCACCTCTTTTTCTCTCTCCTCTGCTATTTACACTGACATACCTCACATCTTATCACACTCCCCTGCAATCCTCCCCTTACCCTCCACTAGGAACCTACATCCCTCTCAAGTTCTATCCAGCTCCTACCTTACTCTTCTGTGCCCAGACTCAATACAGTCTACCATACTATTTATTTTTCAAAACAAAATTACTCCCCTCACCAAAACAAATCTCAAAGTTAAAATCCAAATTTCTGTATCGTCTCCCCCAACCTAACTTTTTTCTCTCTATCCTGACATCACTACTCCTTTCAGGTGATATAAACCCCAACCCTGGTCCTAATAACCAACTCTCATCTTCCAACTCCTCCACTCCATCTACTATCTCTTCTACTTCCTCCCCCTCACCTCTATCACTCCCTCTCTTACTACTACCTCCCCATCTATTTTCACTTCATCACACAGAATCAAAAGACTAAACTTCCTCTCCTTTAACATTCAGAGCATCTCCAACAAAGTGTCTGAACTCCACGCACTCATACAACACTATAATCCCCACATCTTAACTCTCTCTGAAACTTGGCTAAAACCCTACATCCACAACTCAGAGATCTGCCCCCCCCCGGTTTCAACATCTACAGACTGGATAGATCTACCAAAAGGGGAGGTGGTGTCACTATTCTCTATTCTGACTCTCTCAATATCTTACCACTCACCATTTCCCCTCCCTCCTTCCACCCTGCAGAGCTACTCATAGTAACCTGCCATCTCAACACCTGCCAAAAACTAGCCTTAGCCTCAGTCTATATCCCACCGGGGAATAACACTACCCTCCTTGAAGACATTGTATCTTGGTGTTTTTATCATATCCCCTTTGAAACTATCCTTCTTGGGGATGTAAATATAGACTGGAGCTCAGTTAATTCTACTAAACCTTCTCATAGTCTCACTCTACATGATTTTACTCAACTTGTCTCCTCTCCCACCTGCCTTGGCAAAAACCACTCCAATTCTATCTTTGACTGGATTCTTGTAAATTCTCCAAACTGGTACCACCAGCCAGGTACACTACCTGACTCCATCAGTGACCACCTGCCTATCCACATTACTAGATACTCACCCAACCTCACTAATACTCACCTCATAAAATATATCTGTAACCTAAGAAAATTCAATACCACCTCCTTCGACAGAATCCTCTCCAAAATTAACTGGTCCTGCCTATACTCTCTACCTTAAAATGACGCAGTCAGCTACTTCAACCAGACTTTCCTAAACATACTCAACTCTCTTGCCCCCATCAGGAAAATAAAAGTCAAAGCTAAACATGCCCCCTGGCTATTAAAGAAACCTTCCACCTTATGCATAAAAGAGATGCCACTTGGAAACAATATCAGAAAAGCAAATCTCCTGCCCTCCTACAATCATACAGAGAACTTCAAAACCTTACAAAAAAAGAGTCAACCAGGACAAAAGAAACTTTCACTTCTCTGATCAGTCTCTGTACACTTACAATCCCCAGAAGTTCTGGACAACCATAAAAACTCTTCTCAAACCTGGCTCACTCACAACTACCAACCCTTTTCCCAATCAATCACCCTCGGATACAGCCATCTATTTAAATCACTATTTCATTGATACCATTTCTAAACTAGTACCTAACACCACCAACAGCCCCAACCCTTCATCTAATTCCACTTCCAGTTCTACTACTTCCACTACCAAGCCCACACCTTTTTCACATCCCCAGTCTGACTCCACTAACCTCTCAAACCTCTTCATGCTCAAACCTGTCACTGTTAGTTATATTAAAACTCTCCTCAGTAAACTCAACCCTTGTTCTCCCACCCCTGATAACCTACCTCCCCAATTCCTTAAACTTGCTGCTAACTATATTGCCCTTCCTATCACCATTCTAATCAACTGCTCTATCCAAGAATCTACTGTCCCCTCTATTTGGAAGCAATACCATATTATCCCACTACATAAAGGAGGTAACTCCACAGAACCATCTAACTTCCATCCCATTGCTATTCTTTCTCCCATCTCCAAAATTCCTGAAAAGTGTATCTATTCTCAACTATTTTCTCATCTTACTCAAAACAATCTTTTAACCACCACCCAACATGGGTTTAGACCCAAACACAGTACTAACACTGCACTCTTATCCTTCTCACATACAGTAGCTGAGGCCAGAGACAATAACAAATTCATGTCCTGCCTTTTCTTAGAGCTGTCAAAGGCTTTTGATACTGTCTCTCGCAACCTTCTACTTCACAAACTTTCTCAGCTAAACATTTCCATCCCCACTCTTAATTGGTACTCAAGTTACCTGTACAATCACCTACAAGCAGTTAAATGGCTAATTTCCTTCTCTCCCTATCCTGCAGCTCAGACCGGTGTTCCTCAAGGCTCAGTTCTCGGTCCCCTCCTTTTCAATCTCTTCATCAATGACCTACACACAGCCTGTAACCTCTTATCTATCATTCAGTATGCAGATGATTCAACTCTGATCTCCATTTCTGACTTACCAGCCTCCACCATTCCACCCAAACTTCATTTCATTCTGTTGAGAAGTGGCTCACCAACAATCGATTCATCCTGAACCCCTCTAAAATTAAGCTCTTATTATTCCTGCCTAAAACTCTAGCCCAACACAAATCCAGCTTTCTCTTATCCTCTCTAAATGGCACCATGATAAGACCAGACTCACACACTAAACTCCTGGGTGTAATTATAGATGACCAGCTCAAACTAGACCTCCACATACTTCATTCCATAAAGAAAACACACCAAAAACTGGGCCTGCTTTACAGAAATAGCAAATTCCTGACCCCCAACTCAAAACATCTGCTAGCCCAATCCTATCTCCTCCCTGCCCTCCTCTATGGCTCCCCTCTATTTTCTAATCTACAAAATAACCTGCTGGCAAAGCTTGACCAAACCTACAACAAAATTGCTAGATTTGTCACCAGCAGCTCCTATAAATCCCATCACTGCACAGCACTCACAAAACTACATTAGCTTGAACTCCCACACCTTCTGACCAAAAGTTAGCTATTCCAAGATTTTATAATTCTTAATTCTAACTCTGACTGTCCATCTCTGTCCAACCTGATCTCCTGGTACACCCCTCCCCATTCCCTGTGCAGTTCTGATAAACACTTACTACAAGTCTATAGACCCAATAAGAACATAGGGAAATAGTCTATAAACACTCCATTTCCCTTATCTGGAACAATCTTCCACTCCAAATCAGAAGCCATACCTCCCTTTCTAACTTCAAACATGACCTGATACTGTATCTTCATAACAATCCTATATGTACCTGCAACCACCCTACTTAACCCCTCCCTCTCCCTATTCCCACTTTACCACTAAGTCTGATCTATAAGACCTTTTCTGTTTCTATAACTTACTATATCTATATGCTCTCCCTTTTACACCCTCCCTCTAGATCACTACATCCCTCCTCTACTACTTTCTTCTTCTGTACCATCCCTTCCTCTGATCGAAGGCCCCTTGTACATACACGTTTCTCTTTTTTTCCTCTGCACTAGTTTCTTCCTCAGATCCGAAGCCCCCTGCACTTACACAATTTCTCCTTCTTGTCTCTAATCTAATAATGCCATATTATTTTCAAATGATTACCTATAACCTTAATTCCCTTACTGCATTCCTCTTGATTTATTATCGTTGTTTTTCCTTTTACACCCTTATTATTATATTTTGTATATAGCTATGTTTAATTCTATTGAGTACATTATTTTTTTTCTTATCCATTGTATTCATGACATTGTTTTTCTCTGTATTATTGTAAACTTGTCTCTACTTGTATGTCCGGAAATTCTTACCCATCTGGACCAACTCAGTTAACAAATGCAAAATAAAATAAAATAAAAATAAATGTTCTTATTTTTTGTATTGAAATTTTTTCCATATCCTCCTATATTTCTCTTCAAATATCTTTGGTGCTGCTTTTTGTACTGAGTAGCTTTGCTTTCTCTTTTGCATAAAATATTACACCAAATTAAATCTCTTTTTCTTTCCCATGTGCATATTTTTTCTTCATATGTATCTCTCCCCACCTGTTTCTCCTTACTCTGGGGACTCATCATTCCATCATTTCTACACTAAATCCTTCACTTTGGAGGTATTCCTTTACTTCATCTTTTATATGTTAACTTCTACTTTACTAATCTTCTGTTCTACATTCCCCTTTGTCATCTTATTTTTTGTATTGTGAAATTTTTCATATTTGGGTGCCTTTGCCTGTATTTTTCTTCAAATATCTTTGAAGCTCCTTTTTTGTATTGATTAGTTTGGCTGTCTACTTTGCATAAATATTATACCATATCAGATCTTTCTTTCTTTCTTTCTTTCCCGTGTCCATATTTCTTTTTTAAACCTTTCAAAAATCTCTAGGTTTTGTTTTCTATATTTTTACACTTCCTCTGACACTTCTTTATTCAAACGGCTTAAGGTTTCTTGGTCTATATAATGTTTTTCATGAATCTGTTCTATTAATGAACACAAATTTGAATTTGAAGCATTTTACAGTTTTTCTTATGCAAGTATTTTTCTTTCCTCTAATTTTCTCTTAATCTTGTTGAATATCTTCTATGCAGAAATTCTGGGCTTCTTGCATGTTAGTAACAACACATAATTCCTTTCTTATCCTCAGTAGTCCACTCTGTCATCTTTATGGCTCTTTTTTGGCCTTTCAGTTTTTTGTGTTTTTTGTGGACTACCACTTCCTTCTACAACAGCAGGGTCATCCTCCCCCTGAGTGTGTCCTAACCCTTTTGTAGGAATGTTTCTGTGTCTTGAGGATTCAATTTCCAGTCCTGGTACCAGTGCACCTACCAGGATTGGACACTTTTTTTTCTTGGACTTGTACACCCACCTGCCTTTTTTATTTTTAACCTACTTCTGTTCATGATATATGATATATAAAATACAGTCTATATATCAGTGTCATGTTGGTGAGATTTTGTAAAAACAGGGTTCACCTTGTGAATGTAATTCAAGTCCAGCAATACTACTCTGTTTTGCTTGCTGATTTTATCATCTCTCTATCCAGACCCCTTCAGTGTGTAGTTACTGATATAGTACTAAACCAGACGATTCTGAGACTGGGGGATTTATAAAGGCGTTAACTTATTCTGCTGAGATTTGTGGTGAAGATGGCTTCATTAAAATGTTTTGGCTGACATCTGAGTCAGAAAGTCAATTATTCTCAAAACTAGTTTAAAAAAATGAGTTATTGACCAAGCAAAGTGGGAACTGGAGAGAAATCGTCCAGCCTGTAGTGCAGTATACCCAGGAAGCCCTTCCCCTTTAACCTTAGGGTTCTTAAAGAATAACGTAGTCCATATATATTAAATAACCGTGACAAGCATCTCCTTTTCTATTAGAACATAGTGTTTTTCAGCATCCAGTAAAATTCTTGATCCACAAGCCTTTGATTTACCTTCTTGTTATAATACTGTATGAAGACCTTGTTGAAATGTATCCACCTGCAAAGTAAAAGGCTGTGATAAGTGACAAAATGTTAGTGTGGATGCTACTGTAACCAGATATTTAAGCATTTCATTTTTTTTTCTTTTTTTTTCTCTTTCTCCAGTGAAAGAAACTATGCTGAAACACACTCTAGTAGCTTTCTGCGACTGCGTGGTACTATTATATCTGACAAGTAAGGGATGAACCTTGAAAGATATTGCACCATCCAATGGAAACAAGTAAGAAAATTTTTGTCACAAGGTTTCTGCATATTCACAAATGATCTGACTTTACCAGAATCATGTTTGAATCCTTCTGAATATAAAACATGAACAATGTTCTTGAGTAAAGTTACTTAGATATGGCAATGACTTTTGTTCAGCCCCAAATCTATTTGCATGAATCTGATTAGAAATTTAATGAGACACAAACCATGATCCTGCATGCCAGCTCCTCAGAGTAGAAGCTCATCTGCTACATTGACTATAAAATGTAGTTCTTAAGTTATTTCAGCCACAGGTCTCTGCAACAAATTTGCAGCTGAAGATATACTCAACGGTAACCTTAGAAATATGACTGTACCTCTGAGTACAACTCCAACCTCTTTTTACAGCATACATTACTTGTTGCTCAGCTAAAACCTTAATGTGTTACTCTCCTTGTAGAGAACCAAAGCCTGGAAATAAGTAAGGATATATTTTTAAGATATCATAAATACATTGAAATATATTTCTGTACTTTGGGTATTACATTTCTGAACTTGCAGTTAAGTGCCATGATGAATGCTTTTAACAGCATGTTGATTGAACGTCATGAACATCCAAACCAACCTAGGATGCTACATGAACATGATAGAGCTGCTTTTACACCTTTTTACTATGAAAGTGCATCTTCCCAATATCATCGGATTCACTGCGCTGACCACTAGTAAATTTTTGCTGGAGTAAGTACTAGCTAGTACATAACATTCAACTGCATAACAGAATCCATTTCTATATTTTAACCTCTCTACCTGATAACCATCAACCCTCCTATGCGGTCTTCAGCCTATCCAGTCCTTGGACAGCACTGGCCATTTGTTGCCTGGGGCAAAAATCAATTGCAGGAAGCCATCAACCAGACAGTTATAAAGGTTGTTTCTGTCTTGTTGTGCAGCTACAAGAACAGAGAACTTCTTCATCCCAGTGGCCAGAGATAGTGGCATCACTCCTCCAGATCACAGCCATATGTGTTTATGGGTCAGACTCTGTCTCCAGGCCAGAGAACTACTCAGTACCACCAATTACACAGCTGCATTATAAATGAGGCAGAACTCAGGGGTGTTTCTATTGGTATAATCCTATTTCACTGTCTAAATCTACATCATGGATGAGGCTCACAATTCTTCCCCAACAAATATATCCTTTGGAGCATGTGGCATGACGGCTATTGACACTGGTTTGACACTAGTAAGGGCACACACAACCCTGGCTGTAAGTTGCATACTGCATGCTGCAGATTCTCCCAGAGTAGAGAACTGGCACTCCAGGAACTAGACTGACTCATCTCACTAGAATAGGCACAGTGTCTGTCTTTCTTTATCACCCCTACAGTGCCCAAGCTACCAATAAAACATGGCTCATCTAGTTCACAATCATGGCTTTATCCCATCCCTTTGCACCATAGGAGTCCAGCATAAATCATTTTACTCATACCAAGTGTCTCACAACCATTACGACTTAAAATGTTTGGAGGTTTATTTGCTTTTATAAGGGCATTACTTTCAACATTAATTTGCATTTTCTGTACTTACACTCACAGTCAAGACAAATCAGTCCCACAGGCTTCAGTTTGTACTCTGCATATGTCAAAAGATGACAGGAGTTCTTGTACACATTATTAGACATATTCAGTACCTTAAAAAATGGATTCTGACAATATAATGCATATATCATTATTTTAGTTTATTCTTTTGCCTCTAATACATGTAAATCTTGCAATGGTTTATTTTAATTTCAAAACATTTTTTTCTAAATGACTGCATATCTAACAAGCCCAGACATATGTAACAAATCAGCAATTTGCCTTCTCATGTCTTCAAACAAGCTTTATACCTAAGAAACAGAGAAGAGCTACAGTCATCCCTCTGCACAAAGGTGGGCCATCTGCAGACCCTAGAAACTATAGACCAATAAGTCTCACTAGTTTCATATGCAAAACCATGGAAAGAATTATTAAGGAAAAGATCAATAATGACATAGAAACCCTCAATACACTTGACCCAACTCAATCTGATTTTGTCAAGGGCAGATCATGCCCTCACAACTAGGTGGACTTCTTTGAGTAGGATATCAAAGCAATGGATGAGGGCAAAATGGTTCACACTGCTTGGCTTGACCTGGCCAAGGCATTTGACACAATACCCCACATAATTGTTGACATACCCAAGAGGTTAGGTATAAACCTTTATTTTAACTGGTGGATAGCCAGCTGGTTCACAGACAGGACCCAGGACGTTAGAACTGGGGAGTCTCCCTCTACAATAAGGCCAGTCACAAGTGGAGTCTCTCAGGAACTGGTCATGGGACTCCTCCTTTTTGGCATTTACTTCTCTGAAGTCAAGGCCACTGTCATGGGACTCCTCCTTTTTGGCATTTACTACTCTGAAGTCAAGGCCAATGTCAAGGTCCTCTGGCTGACCAAATTTGCAAACAACTGCAAATTAGGAGCAGTTGTAAATCCCCCACTAACGCTAATGTTCGCCAGGAAGGGCTGACACAGACAAATAACTCATGTCAGGGCCATGGAATAAAACTAAATCCAAGAAATGCATAATAGTATCCCTCTGAAAGCCATCCACCCCTGGTAAATAGCATATTGACAACACACCTATAAGAATAGACCCAGTAGTCAAAGTCTTGGAGGCACTCATAGACAGTATTCTAGTCTTTGGCCATCATGTGTCTACAGTAGTGAGGAAATCATTCTATGTTGTGCAACTTATAAACAAAAGGTATGTCATTTAGTTCCAAGGAGGTCATTGTTCCACTGGTCCATTCTTGGACCTCTTTTATTCAACATATTCACCAACCAACTCCACAAACCTACCTAGCATGCCAGTCTAGTCCAGTATGCTTATAACTCTACTCTAATCTGCTCCATCCCATCACTCTCTCAACTCCAGGAATTGACACAAGAGTCTTTACCGCTGTTGAAACCTGGTTAGCCAACACTCAACTAATACTTAACCCCAATAAAACACAGCTAATGACATTCTATCCCACTAGAGCCTTAGACCCCATACCACCATTCACAATATTGTCAGCCAGTAACACCCCTATCACACTTGTCCAACACACCAAACTTTTAGGGGTTATCATAGATCACAACATGAAATTTGATATGCACATTGCACAGACAATAAAAAAGTCCATAAAAAACTTGGGACCATATATAGATGTAAAATGTACCTCACCAATGACAGTAAAGCCACCATCGCAAGAACCCACCAACTATTCAAACTCCTCTATGCCTCCCCCATACTTATCAACCTAAACAAAGCAGACTTTAACAAACTCAACACCTGCTACGATAAAATAGCTAGGTTTGCTACTGGCTCTCCCTTCAGGACACAGCACTGCATAGCAATCAAGCAACTATTCTGGCTAGAATTACCCAACCTTTTCACATATAACCAGCTTACAATAGGCCACCAAATTCTATATTATCCCAATAGAGTTCCTGCTCTTCAAGGTCTACTTAATATTTACTCTAACAAATGCCTATTAAGATCCACCAATAAAGCACTGGGTGACATAGGCAAAAGCAACACTAGCTCTGGGGACTCCTTGTTTTCCATTTCTGTTACAAAAGCATGAAATACCATCCCTGTAGATATTGGGACCACTGAAAACAAACATAATTTCAAAAAACTCCTCCAGTCCCATTTACATAGTTCTTGGTTATGTAATTATTCTGACCCTGGGTAGCTTAATTTAATTAGATCATATCATACCTTAACCTTCTATGAAAGCTTGCAACAACTCCTTTCTATACTTTTAATCTAGGTGTGTTTACTGTACTAGCCACAGATGAATGTAACCAAATGACTGAACAAAATGTTCTTTCAGCTGTATTGTTTATTGTATCACATTGTGCTCCTTATAGTATATTTACTTGTTGCTCCTTTCTTGGCCTTGAAACTGTACTTTATTAACTTTTGACACTGTACTGTACTTTGTTAACATGTGTATTGTATTTACTGTATTTGCTGTACTGATCTTTGTGGAGCTTTTCTTCCCGGGCCTCCTGTGAAAAATGGGATCCATATCAAGTCAGACTTTCCCAGTAAACAAATGTAAAATAAATAATAAATAAATAAATATTCAGCATTCATCAGAACTATCATTGAATTCAGTGCCCCTTTTGGTATGCACCTAACCAGTTACATCCAACAACTGGAATGTCCACAAAGATTCATCACTAAAAGAATACAGGATATAAGTAACATGTTCTCTGCAGACCACCTCAAAGCCCTATCCCTGTTATTCTGTCTCCTGCAGGCTGTTGATGGGAGATCTATGCTTGGCACACAAGGTATTGTCAGACCTCCTTGATAGATTGACTGCATATCCGCAAAACAAACAGCACCAGAATTACCTATTCTAAGCACTTATACCTTGCCTGCGATATAAATATGACTTGGTGGAGAGACAGGTATATATCCCAGAGGCTACCTCTTCCCTGGAATAGGTTCCCCATCCATGTGAAGCAAAACTCCTTCCTAACCCAATTCAAGTGTAACTTGGACAATTGGATGGGGAACAGGAAATTCTCCCCTGGTTTGGCACCTATGTCTCTAATGGACACAGGCAGCTGGTAAATGGTTCATCTCCCAGGCCCCTGCTTGTAAACGTTTCATGTCCCAAGCCCCTGCTTACACTTATGAAGGGTACCAGAACTTGCCAGAGATTTGGGGTGTATGACTAGGCTTAAAAAGGCCCTAGTGGTCATCAGCCTAGTTCACACCTATGTACCTGTGTAGGCACATTTCCTATAATGGGTGTGGCTTATACCTGCACATTTATTACTAGGTGCTGTCTTGGTTAGCTACTTAGCATACTTTCATTGTTTTAATTTGTATTACTGTCAGCAATTCTGCATTTTGTTTTACACTTATTTTTACTTGTCATCTTTTATTTGTACAGTTCCATTTCCTCAGCCAAGTTTTCTTGTGACATAAGCATTACACACCAGCTTTTCTCTGACTTTTTGCAAGTCAACTGTAATAAAACTCAGATCTTTGTATAAAGTTTTCAATTATTTTCAAGTTTTCATAAAGCATCAAAAACTATTGGTTGCAATGAAGAAATGCAGATGAAGGATTTCTGGTTCAGTGAATTATGAAAAACAAATTAATATTTAGAAGACTGAGATTCATGACACATTTAACAGTTCAGAACTGAAAAAAGACAATCATAATCCTTTTTTTTTTTTGCTGTTGAAAAGTGAAATAAGACTGGTCTGATATTTCAGATGACTGTGATAAAGTACAAACACCTTTGAAAAAATGGAGTGAAAGACAGAGTACAGCTTGGTCAGATTAAATTCAAATACAATGAAACTGCAGCTTCTGGTGTCTAGGAAGTTTATTTTTGACACCTTGGAGTACATGTATACTAGCAAAACATAAACGTAGTCAGGATGAATGGGTAAGAAACATTTGATGTGATATATTATCACGAAGAATTATTACTACAGAATTGACTCAGATGGCAAGGTCACATGACACACCAGTTCCCAGTTATAAGAAACTCCTTTAAAGATCTTCATTACACATATACCTATATATGTGAAATACCTCTCAACCTGCAGACATTGGAAATAGGTACAAAGGCCCTTGAAAAACAGGTACATCTAGCTAAAAATCTAGGCATCTAATTAGCATAAAATGTGAATATCAAATAACCCATTTCTCTTCCTGCTTCTGGTGGGAATGTGAGATACTACTCAGGAAAACATTTTTAAAAACAAGAGAATGACAAAAATGATGGAAAATGTAAGCACATTATCAAACAAGTAAATTCTGTAGACTTTAATGAACTGTATTGCAAAATTCATTTATTTTTGTTTCTGAAAAGGGAGATGTAAATCTGTGCTCTGTTTCTTTAAATTATTGGTGTCACTAGTATATTGGCCATGTAGTGTGGTTTTCTGTGTTCTAGGCAGCTTCAGACATCATGTTTGATGAGGGGGGATTCAGAAAATTGTGCAAAGGGGCAAATTAAGCCTGAAAATGAGGACATACTTCCAAAGAAGGTACGTCATATGCAGGGGTAAATTGGGACTGAAGATAGGAATGTTTCTCCAAAAAAGGAACAGTAGAGAGGTGACCAGGTGGATTAGGCAGTGTATAAGTAAGCTCAGAAAAGCAGCTGGATTCATTATTTGTTTTGGCTATAAAGAAGTAAATTTTGACTGAAGATGAAAGACCAGAGAGGGTTGTAACTGAGACTGAGAATTGAAGAAGACTGATATAAAAGGAGATGAAAGATAGCAAACTTTATTTTTGTTAACCCAGCCATTTGCTGAGGAAAACAAATGAGTGTAAGTCATATGGTGAACAGTAAATGAATTATATTCCAGACTAAAATGGTTGCATTACTTGGAACTGCAACATTTAGGAAATGTTAAAGTAAGAATCTGAAAAGAAATACAGATAGAGTTTTGCAGCTGGTTATGATGTACTGAGAGGAATGAAAAGATATTGAAGTGGTTCTCTTTAACTTTGAGCTCTGGTATATTGAGTTGTTATTTCTGAGAAGCTAAAAATCTCCTAGAGATTGCCACTCCTCTGGAACAAACTCCCAATTCATGTAAAACAGAGCTCTTCAATGACCCTATTTAACCGTTACTTAGACAACTGAATGGGAGACTGTAAATTTACCCCGGGGGTGTCACCTATGTCCCTATTTGGTAATGGCAATCGCTGCTGATCACAGACTTGTGCTGCAAATATAGACCATACAGCTTGGTCAATAACGGAACAAGGGTATTATATGGTTAGGCTTATAAGGCCCTAGGGCCAATAGCCTAGTAACCTCCTATGAATCTATGTACCTATGTTTAATGGGTGTTAAATGTGATAAGATAAACTGTAGCCAAGAATATAATAAAAATCATACTGTATGTATTCAAACCAGCCTTTAAAAAGACATCCTGCATTATATCTAGCTGACTATCTGCACTTTTTAATGCTAAATGATTGACTGTGTTGGCCACCTTTACCATATTGCAATCAAGAAAAAGAATAAATGAACAGTTGTCAATAACTTTAAAATGTGTGTGATGTGTATGTGTGTGTGTGTGTGTGTGTGTGTGTGTGTGCGCGTGCGCACGCATGTGTGCATCTGTGTGTGTGTGTGTGTGTGTGTGTGTCTGTCTGTATGTACATGATTGGCAGTTATTATACTTGTATGGTTGTCAGTTTAGTGTAGTATAAACAAATTATAAAATCCAGGATCATGTACGAAAAAAATTGGGCCTTGCTTTGGTTTAAATGCATATACATAGTTGCCAGAACCTAATAAACAAAAAAATGCAGTGACATATTTTTCCCAAACTGAGAACTAGATTATATGCTGCACTGAACACTCCATTATCTATGTGGTCATACCATGTATATCACTTGAGATAATTTTTTAGCTGTCTAACATGAGTATCAGCATTTTACTACCTTTGTTTCACTTATGTAAAACAGCCACTTATTTAATGCTATTGTCTAAACAATTAAGGCTGTAAGTGTTAGAGATACATGATGCTACTGGCTGAAATCCTTAATCAGATATGAAATGACTGTACAAATTTACAACAGCATTTTCCCCACTTCATGTGGCCTGGAGATGGAAAGCAGTTTACTTTTTATTACAACAAGTAAAAGCAGGCCTGACTAGAAAAGTGAAATGCACTTGGACACTGTGACATTTTTATTTCACTCTTGATTGACTTGGGTGACTAGCAAATATGTAGAAAAGTTAGCACTTCCTTGCAAGATGGAATATAATACTATGTGGATGTAGATGGCATGTGAACACATTTCCATTTACAATGAATTATAATATGTGTTGCCAGTTAATAAATGTTAATTACAAATAAGTTGCTCATTGCTTCAGGTATAGAAGATGTTACATATCCTAAGGCCTTAGCTAGTTACTGAACATTTATGCATGAATTATTTACGACATTCCTTTATTGATGTTTACTAAGTAAGTAATGCAGTCTGCCTCATACCCTTTTAACTGTGATCCAATCCACAAGGGCATAAGCAAATACAATATATAGATATATATATATATATATAGACAAATTAGTGTAGCCAATCAACAATGTGTATAAGAAGGTGGGAGAAAACCCAATGCACATCAACAAAGAATATGCAGATACCTCATAAACAGTCACTAGAGATCTGAATTGAACTTATGACACCTGTGCTGTAAGGTAGAGGTCTTAGCCACTGCGCACTTATGTTGCAAGCATGAAAAACTGCAGATCCCATAAATGATATGCTACATGTTTTGCATTTTCCACTAACTTTTAGGATTAGTAATGGTGTTGTGACATTTGAAAAAGTGCATTTATGCAAAATGGAATGATTATAAGATTTCCGATAACACAAAAGACTGACACTCGTATAATTAACACTGCTCTCAGCTGTTCCTGATTTTGAAGAATACCCCTGATTGTGCCTCATATTTTTGCTCTGTCCCTCATAAAAGTTTTGATATGTTGGTAAATCATTAAATAAACCACTTATTCAGTAATATCAGACATTACAGTTTCACACTTTTTATTCTTCAGAAAATGCATGTTGATGCAAAAGTCATTAGATTAATATTTAAGCATTACTCCTGATTTTGGGTCTTTATCTACCATTACTTGTGGCTTTGCCCCAGATTCCTGAGCAAAGAAGTTGAGAGCTATGCTGTCATAAATAAAATAATTTCTGGAATGAGCAACATTGCTCAATTATATTTTTCATTTTGACATAATCAGAATTCTTTCTCTGTAATTGTTTTTTATTATTGAATATCAGGTTCTAGTCATTCCTGTCTCAAGAACTCACATATTTCTCTTTAATGTGACTTGTGTCAGTCTGAAATCACTTCATTTTATCTTATTCATCTATTTCAGCTCATTTGGCTTGTGTATGGAACCAAGGCTTGTTAGCCTAATGAAAGAATGTGTTCACTACATAAGGTTTTATGGTGGGGGTGGAGGGTGGCACATGATTGTAGGATAACAAATACAAAATATGTGTGTGTGTGTGTGTGTGTGTGTGTGTGTGTGTGTGTGCATGTTTGGGTGGGAATGTAAATGTATATGCATATGTGTCTATATCTGTGTGCAAGCTTTCACTATCACACAAGAGAGCAAAGTCAAAATGCCTAGTGTGGTATTATGATTGGCTAAACAACCCCTTCCTTGTAAGGGTAATCTAGATTTACTCAATAAATAACTAATTAAATAAATAAATAAATTACAGAAGCTCAGCAGGAGTTAATATTATTGCTGTACTCTTAAAATGCAAATTGGCACTTTCACCGCTACATTAGACAAGGCTACAACCAGTGGAGGCTGGTGACTTCAAATTAAAGGGGGGGCTGCAGAAGACAGCTGAATGGGTGGGGCCAATGGAAATGGGGTGTGGCTAACTAGAAAGGGGTGGAGCTATGGTCAAAACCACAAAAACTGGGACTTTAATTAAATACGCTGCCCTGGGTGCCAAACCGTCATTGTGAGAGTCCAATCAAGACAAAATGAAGTGTAGAAGAAAAAAAAATATTTCAATGCATTGGCTACATGACAGCTTACTTAATATCTAGATGGAAACAAAAAGGTTGTGAGGCATGAAAAAATAAATTACTTTTTAAATACATTACTGGAATGCCAGTCAAAATCAAGTATAAAAAAAACAAGCAGCACTCAACTCAAACCACTTCTCCTTGCACTGCAGTACTAATTATAATTTATATTCAGCTTTCTAAAAGTACCAATTAACATGCTGAAAGTAGCAATCTCTGTGATACCCCCACTTGTAAAAATGGTTCTTATCCAAAAAAGACCTGCTACCTGAGCCTGACAACAACTATCTACTTGTTTCATGGGGAAAACATGATCAAAGTAAAACATGAACAGCAAACAAGAAATAAACTCAAAATAAATTGCTTACGGGTAAAGCCTGCAAAGATGACTGCAAGTCTCCAACAAATGTAATGAGCTTCTGAAAATATTGTAATCCTGTCCTTTATTACAAATACTGTCATATGCATTTCAATACCTAAGGCTTATACGCTATCTAGCTATGTAAATATTCTCTGTATGGCAACAAGAAAAAGGCTTTTAATGTTGGTAATTCTTTAACAGTATGCTTATTAAAGCTTACTTGCATCTTACAGTCTCAGACAAGCTTACCTGATGGTCATTAAAGCATTGCTACTTAAACACAGAGCAATAGGCACTACAACAACATGCATTTTCAGAATAAGAAGAAGCATAAATCAACAGTATAAAAATATGACAGAAAACCAGAACATTCTGCAATATCAGGGACAGATGAAAAGCCACTGTAGTACTTGTGTCTACCTTGGATGGGGGGATACTCTGCACACTTTCACTGCATAACTGCTCTTTGCCTTGCTTGGACACATCCAGAGTCACTAGGTGGGGCAGTGGGGTGCAACAAGTATGTCACCATTTGAAATGTCTCTGGCTGATGGTGATGGCCCTGACATATTTATCATACCTCTCAGTCTCAGAGCAAGAAATCTGGACAAAGACATAAACAGAAGTGGGACAAAGGCTCAAAAATTACAATTTTTAAATATTGCTCTTATAAACCTAGAAAGATAATAGAATAGTAGGTCTTGCATTAGTTTGAATTTTCTGAAGGGTATGAAATCTGAAACTCAAATGTCTGTCATTATTTTCTAACTTCAGTCTTTAATGAGTTTCCACTAATTTGCTAAAAAAAACAGAAGTTTATGAAAAACGGACCAAAAATGTGATGCAAAAATATAAAATAGCCACACAATACAGCTGGGAACCTGTCAAAGAAGGGACACTTTTTAAATATTAGTACTGTTAACTTGAGCAGCTGATAAAATAAAAGTATCTACATGCATTTCTGAAACTGAAAGTAATCTATGACTCTGATCATTACAATTATTTATTAATTGTAAACTCTCCACGTTTTTCTTCCAGATTTGCCATTTTGCGGAAGGATTATTAGGGGGAGAGCAACATTTTGAGCCAAAACTGGGGACAGCTGAGAGGTTTGGATATACCTAATTCTATAAAATTATTTATTTGTGCGTACCTCTCAATCTCTTAATGCAGGAAATCTCTACAAGGCCAAATATATAAGGGGAACATACAAACAGCACTAAAAATTGCTCTTGTATAAACCTATACAGTTGACAGAATAACAGGTCTTGCTTTAGCATGCATTTTTCTGAAGAGTATGAACTCTGAAACTCAATGTCTGTCATTACTTAGTGACTTAATTCCTAAATGATTTGCCAGAAAGCCATATATTTTATGAGGAACAAACCAAAAATAAGAAGCAAAAATCTATTCATTCTGCAAAAATCTGGACAGTTAAGAGGTATAGTTCAGTTGGGGCTGTCTGAGTTTGCTGCCCTTCCCCCTCACAAAGTTATGGTCAAATGGGGCCTCCCCCCTGCAGCTATTCCAATGTCCCATTACTTGGCTATTTCACCCCATTTACCATCAACACTGTAATGTGCATACTGCTTTACTTCTGTGATGATTTGGATTTCATTTAAAAGTTTTATTTTACATTTTACAGCACAAACACTAATAGACATCTGCTAAACAAAACAATTCAGCCTCACAATGAAAATGGACTTAGCATTAAAACTTCTCTGCCCTTGAAACTCACATTCATTGAAACAGCATTGAAACCCACATTCAAAGAAAATACATTTGGCCAGTGGCAGATAAAGATTAACTTTGAGCTATTTTCAAATCATAGGCACCTTGCATGGGACACATGCATATGCTCTTTGATACACCTTCCTGACTGTATTAAATTATATTCCTTGTATAATACACTACCGTTGTTAGAGGGTGTTTAAAATTTATTGTTTTGAACATTTTCCAGTAAACAATGAAACAAAATGCAAGCACCAATAATGACAAAACTGCCCAGTTCAGAACATTTCCATCATAAAAGTCTACTCAGACTTCTACAATCCACCAGTATCAGTAAATATGAACAATCTCTGCAGAAGTAAAAGTCATCTAAATAATTCCACATTAAAGAGATCTGTAACTAATGAAGAGGTTGCTGCTAGCAAACAACTTTATATTTCATTGTTTCATCTACAAATAAAATGCCTGTTGCCCTTGAGGAATAAATTGCCTATGTTACATTAAAAAAATGATAAGCTAGTAATATTGCAATAGGGATGGCAAACTGATAACAGGTTCATTGTTACTAGGTATCTCCACCAAAGAGGACATTCTCAGGACTGCAGCATCCACCCACTTTAAAAGTAAAACACAGTACTGTATCAGCAGTGCATCTATATACTGTGGGAGTCGAACCCACAGCCTTCTGCATCAAAAGCAAATACATTACCTATTGTGCTATTAACAATGCAAGCAGACTCAGCATAAGCATCACTAAACTTCTCTTCAAGCTCTCAGCTCCTTGTAAAATCCACTCGACACTCAACTGTATCTCTTAACTTTGAAGCACAAGAAATCTGGAAAAAGCCAAAATGTATTGGGGGGGGGACAAAATCCCCAAAACTAGGGACACATTTTAAACATTGCTTGTATAATCTTGGAAAGTTGCTAGAATAAAATGCTGTGTTATCACCATGCATTTCACTGCCAAGTCTTGGACTCAGTACCCTGTGCACTACAGTCAGAGCAACATACCACTATGCCAAATCAGCTGTTTCTTGAAAGACAGGTAGAAACTTATATGGCTATCATTTAGTGATTTCAGTTCTCACCATAACTCTCAACCTTGTAGCACAAAACACTTAGACAAAGCCAATAACAAGGAAATACAGCCCCCAAACATATTCAGTGAATTCAGTTCTCACCATACCTCTCAACCTCTTAGCACAAAAAACCTGGACAAAGCCAATAATGGGGGAATACAACCCCAAGAATAGGGACAAATTTCAAATATTGATCTTATAAACAGAAAATTGCTAGAATAAAAGGTTTTGTGTTACCATGTACTTTCTGAAGAATATGAAGTCTGAAATTCAAATGCCTGTCTTTATTTAGTGAATTCAAAATCCAGAAAACCGCAGATTTTATGAGGAACAGAACACAACAAAAAATTCACAAGTGGTGGTGGGTAGAAAATTCAAGCTCTTGCTACTTGTTCCCAAGATGCAGGGTTTTAGTGTAGCCACCAGGGATATTTCCTGAGTTCTGTCTAGCCACAAGGGCATTTACACACACACACACACACACACACACACACACACACACACACACACACACACACACACACACACACACACAATTTAAGTATCCTACCTGCTTCATCAGCATTAGAAAGCCAGCACACAATTCCTGCTTCAAAAGTCATCCACATCCATCAGCATTAGAAAGGCCATGAGAGCTGTCCATCAGCACCACGAGAGGAGCAAGCTCCTACCCTGCCTGCAGATGTTGCTGTCCAATCCCCTTCCAGTCTATGCAGTTGTGACATCTGGGATCTTTGCTGTTGCAGGCTGTCTTCCTAATCTGGACTGTCTCACCAGCAGTCCAGATTCTGTGTGCATGCTCAGGACTGGTTCAGTAGCAGTCTGAACTTGGGAAACGCCACAGCGAGTGGGCATGCATGAGTTCTGGGACTCACGTTTGTTGTTTTACTTATTTTTTTTTGTAGTTTTTATTTTTTTCTTTCTTTTGTACAGCTGGGGGGGCTGCAGTCCTGTAGCCCAATACCACGAGCCGCCACTGGCTACAACAGACATCCTCCTAAGACTAAAAGAAGTGAATAGTATCACTATCACTTCCATTGAGTCCCACCAAACTGCAGTCTAAGACATCAGTGACCAACACTCACTACTATCCAGATTTCATGATTTGAGTTCCAAGATCGAGATTAAAGTATTTCAGGGATTTGTTCTTACTGTAAAGAAATACCATCTCAGAGGTGGGCCTTTTTTAGGCAAGGTCCAGCTGATGAACTTCCCAAACTAACTTCTAAAACAAATCAACCATTGGACCATAACAAGCTGGCTCTCCTTAATGCTAGAAGTCTAAACAACAAACTGCCAGATCTTGAGGCTCTCCTATATTTGGACCACATTCATATATGGGATGCTACAGAAACCTGGTTTAAGTGCCCAGAAGGTACTCCCTCAATACCTGGGTTTTGTGCTTATCACTCATTTAGATCTGATGGAAACTGTGGTGACGTATCCATATTTGTTACAGACAAAAATTATCTTCAGACAGATATACAGTCACCTGCAAGTGGAGTGATTCAAATCATGCTAAATAAGATCTGATATCAGATCATAGCATGCTGCAGAATTCTCTCTGTGTTTCCAGAAAAGCACGCAACATTCCTAAATGTTCTGGATGAACTTTCCATAAGTATGAATGTTGTTATCCTAAGTGATTTTACCTACCCACTGATTAACTTGGGGGCCTATACCACCAATGGGTCTATTGAATGATTAGGTGATCAAATGCCTAAACATCGACCA
>NC_056745.1:1064452895-1064635395 GCF_019279795.1 Protopterus annectens
CTGAAACAACTTGCTAGAAAGCCTGTTATCCTAGCAAGTTTCAAGTATCTAATGACAATAGCTGCCTGTGACTTTGGTCCTTTGTCCACCTTTATTTTTAGCTTTCTCCTTTATTCTTGAGACAAGTGATTGAGACGTACATGTGTCTGTGCATGTGGTGGGAAGGACTGCACACTATATTCTGACAACAGTGAGCTGAAATAATAAATCTGTGTGTGGCAGCTGTAAATGGTCCACAGTGTGTGTGTGTGTGTGTGTGTGTGTGTGTGTGTGTGTGTGTGTGTGTGTGTGTGTGTGTGTGTGTGTGTGTGTATGTGCATCTGTGTGTGCATTTGTGTGTGTGTGTGTGTGTGTTTTTGGCAGGGAGTGTAGATGCTCTGAACTGTACCTGATTTTTGCAGAGTGTTTTTAATTATTTGCACCATATTTTGGTCTGTTCCTTGTGAAGTCTGTGGTTTACTTGGTAAATCAGTGAGGATTACAGTCAGTAAATAAGGGTGATGAACAAATGAGTTTCAAAATTAATAGCCTTCAAAAATGGTCCCTAAGCAAAAGCCTGTTATTCTAACAAGCATGTAAGCTTTCAGCTTCAGCTTGCTCAGTGATTCTTTAGATAATAGGTTAAGGCATATGTGCAGTGGGAGGTTGCACATTATTCTGACAGCAGTGAGCTCAGACGATAAATTCCTGTGTAGGTATAAGTAGCAAGTTGGCCATATTTGTTTTCAGTTTTGATCACAGTCAAACATCAGCACTGTACTTAGTAAGTGGCTGTCTGTAGTGTTCTGGGCAGGGCGTGCGCGATAGCAGCTGTTCGTTGGCAGAGTATCATATTGAGTAATGTTGTTGCCTAACAGTGTTTGGTTCTCTGGTTAAGGTTTTGGCTGTGATTCCTTCTTTGTAGAGCCTGCATGTACTCCTTGTCTCTTTGTGGGCTTTATTCATGTGCTTTGGTTTCTTCTTCCAGACCCTCAGCTATATAATATATGCCTCTGGCCTACTGTACTTTTCTTTTGTAACATTACAAAGAATTAAACACCCCTGGTTTTGTCAGACTTTATGCACTTCATCTGGACTCCACCAAATAAGCTAAACTTGGATGATACTATTAACTGCTTCAACCAAACTTTTTTATTGGTTTGCACCAGTAGGGCACCTGTATTCCACAGAAAAACTATGACAAATGGGCTTCCGTATGTCACTCCTAATATCAAGAACTTAAGGCTGCATTACGACTTTCTCTTTTTGAAAAGAGTATCACAAGATAAAGTCCCCAGTGACATACTCTTTAGAAGCAGTGCCAAAGCACACTCAAAACTAAAATTTTACAAAATAGAATAGCTGTTTTTTTCTTCATGCTTAAATTATGTGTTCATCAACACAATCAAAAATATTTTTGGAAAAACATTAACAAAGTACTGAACCAGAGTGTGGGGTAGAGAGCAATACCTTTGTTGAAGCAAGCGAGCGTGCGCGTGTACACACACACACACACACACACACACACCTTACCTAACGTACTGCGCATATGCTCAGTGGCACAGGCAGGACATTTTCTGAGCATAGACTGAGCCACTGAGCATATGCCACTGCATGCATAAAAAGCTGCTAGAACAACAGGCTTTGCAGTAGCATACTTTTGTCCAAAGGCTATTAAGTCTGAAATTCAAAAGTCTTTCTTTGAAGTATATAACATTCAAAGAGGAAAACTAGTGACAAGACTTTCAGTGGCTCATCTTGGAAGGATGATGGACTCCAACCCCACAACAGAGTTAAGGTCTACATATACAAAAATTACTGATTTTTTTTTTTGGGGGGGGGGGGCATATTTGAATGAGATGAATGAATATACCTTCCAACTCCATTACTGCTAAAAAAAAAGATTTATTCTGCAAATGTTGCACAAACATTTAAGAATGGAATTAGGTTAAGTTACTATAACAAACTATCTCCTTTCTGAGTCTCTTTTCTCTCAGGATTCACTGAAGATTGACCTACTTTAGAAACAAATGAATGTATGTATTGTACATTACACTCTGCTTGATTGTAAATTGCACTATGCTTGTGCAACTGAATGTATATACACAGTTTTTTTCTATGTAATTAGTCTGAAGTTCTTGTCTTATTGCTTCCATTTTTGTATTTTTTTGTATGCAAAATGGTTTGTATTTTACTGGGATGAGACTAAATTATATAAATAGTATTGTGTAGTCTCTCTTGTATTAAGTTAATGAGATGAAAGTGCATACTATAGCATATTAATAGAAAAGCATGTATATATTATGTGGCTCATTGTGTTTCCTCTTTCTGAAATGGTTCTTTGATTTTGTTCAAACTTGGCCAGTAGTTTTTATAAAATTTTGTTACTAGACCTTTAAGTAAAATGTTTATGTTTGGTCTGTCATCTTTTGCACTGAACATAATCAATGCATTAATACAGATCTAAATCCTATTACTGCCAAAAAACAACTTAACACAGGGATTCAGAAATGTCTCATCGGCGACTGTGGCCAAACCAGCACCGCTTATGCTATGTGCAATGAAACCAATGGCTAATTCAAAATGCATGTCACCAGGCTAGTGCGCATGATGAGGAACTGCCCTACAGTAAGCTCTGCAGGATGATCATGTTAGATCCACTTGTAGCCACACTAAAATTCAAGCCACTATTGTAAACATTGATAGTCGATGGACAACTGCGTTCACTGATGGTAATGCTAAGGTGCTGATCTATTGCTGTAACTCACTGCTACAGATATACAGAGAAGTGTTTTTGGAAGTATGTAAGGGAAGTATGCCTAAGGGTGGAGGGTAGAGGCAAAAATAGGGTCAGAAACAAACAGGTGATTCACGGTGTGCATGCTGACCTATAGGAGTCACACAGTGTGTGTGTGTGTGTGTGTGTGTGTGTGTGTGTGTGTGTGTGTGTGTGTGTGTGTGTGTGTGTGTGTGTGTGTGTGTGTATGTGCATCTGTGTGTGCATTTGTGCGTGTGTATGTGCATCTGTGTGTGCATTTGTGCGTGTGTGTGTGTGTGTGTTTGGCAGGGAGTGTAGATGCTTTGAACTGTACCTGATTTTTGCAGAATGAGAGAAAAGAGATCCTTTAGATAGACTAAATCACACACTGGGCAGTGCAATGTCTTCTCTGGCTTGTCTGCCAGGAATATGTGGCTCTCCTTGTAGCCAGACATCTGCTACACTATAAATATTAGTCAGTGTGAATGTGGACAAAAGAGATCTCACTCCCGGAGTGCTAGTACTTCCACAACATCATCTATCATGGAGGTGTCTACTCTCAGGAGGGGGCATTCCCAAGGTCATTGCCATTGTCATGCTGGCACATCTCCTAGCAGACATGAGTGAAGTTCAAACTGACTGCCAGTGTCTAGTTGGGGTCATGGCACAGCCAGTGCAACTCCTGGCAGAGCCATCTCTCATGTGTGAGGCAGCTGAGGGCATGCACTGAATGCAAAACACTTTATCATGCATATCCTTGATCATTCCAGTGTGCTGAGCCACAGTGCTGCACCAATTGCTGAATACTGTGTCCCAACAGACACACACTCAGACCACCACACCCACCTGCTCATCGCACACATCAACTCACCCAGCCCTTCTCGACATTAGTCCCCCATCCAAGTTCTGACACTTTCCATAAAAGACTTTTTGTTTTTTTTGCAGCTCAGCACTCACACTCATACACTATCCTGTGAAAGACATACACACTTTTCTCCATTTGTGCAAATGATGATAACCATGCCCTTTGTACATTGTTACTTGGGTTGCTTGTGTCTGATTTACAGCATGGCCAGCCTATGTATAGGTAAGCACAAGCTGGTGTTGTTTTTGCATGTATAATTTTTACTGTAATGTATCTACTTATGTCTTGTTTACTATATTGTAAAGCTATGTGCAGTCCACTGGCTCTTTGCTACTGCTGCATTATAGTGTGCCCACCTCTGTCTGGCATGATCATCCCTTGTTACTAGCTCCTCCTCTGACACTTTGTAGATCAATGTGTATGTATGTACCTTTAAGAAGCTATCTAACTGCTTGCACAAGTGCATAAATGCTGAGCACATGCGAGCCTGACTGCCATTTTGTAGTAAGCTGTTGAGATGTAAGCATGTATGTATGTAAGGTCTGTCTGTTAATCAGTTCATTTATATTTTATGATGCTGCTATCCATCCTGATGTATTTCTATGTATTAAAACATCTAAATGAAATACCCCACCTGCTTGTCATCTATGTTAGAGAAGGACGAGTGACATAGTGTCAGAAGTGGGATGTCTGAAGGGTATGATGTTAAAGGAAGCATGGCCACAACGACTTATTGCCAGAAAGAGCTCTAGTTTCTTCAAATGAAGTCCGAGAGGCACCCGGTTGGTATTGGAGGAATATATAGGAGTGGATCATCCCTACTTCACATATGATTCACAAAACAGATCAGAAACAAATTTCAGATGTTAAAACTTGCTCAAATAATTTTTTAATCGCAAAATATGGAGCAAGGCATACAGAACACTCTAAATGATATTAGAATAAACCGATATGTCTGATATTGATAAATATATTCAAATTACTATGGAAAATTTTGAAATAAAGTTCGAATTGCATAAAATGATTAAAATAAAAGGAAACAACCGCATTTTTACTAAGCACATATTTTTTGTATTAATTAAAGATATCTGAGTTATCAGAAGTGTATAAAGTGTTCACATGTTTGTGCAATATTATAGTACAGTTATTTCACAAAATACAGCCATTACAGAGCATATTTCGCAAGTACAGTATTTCAAAGAGTTTATTGTGCATTTGCATGTTATTACAAGCTCACAGAACAATTCATTCATACATAATTACACGGGCCAAATTTTCAGTGTGTTTGTGCATACTTTGCAGGCATGGCTGACGGATTTCAAAAACCCAGTGCACTTGTGTTTGACAATAATATTGCAGAGAACTGGAGAGTGTTTGAGCAAGAGTATGACATTTTCATACAGGCTGCATTTTCTGATAAAGATGACAGTACAAAGGTATTTATTCTAGTTAATTTAAATGGGTCAGAAGGCATTAAAAGGGATCATTCATTTGTATATGCACCGGCTGTCTATGCAGAAGAGGGAGAAAACCATCATATTGTTGTACCAGCTGAGTCAAGGCAGGACCCTGAGTGCTTAAAATGTAAGTTTGGATAAATGTGTAACCGCCAGACAAATGTTACAATGGAAAGGCACTTATTTTACACAAAGGATCAAAAGCCTGGTGAAACTTTTGCAGCATATATAACTGACTTGAGAAATAAGGCTAAAACATGCAGATGTGATGATTTTAAGGGATGAGTTGATAAAAGACAGACTTGTGTGTGGTATTGAAGATGATGCTGTAAGAAAGATTTTGCTTCATGACAGTGATTTAACTTTGAATAAAGCCACTGAGATTTGTCAGATAAACGAGCTCACAGAAAAGCACACAAATATGCTTACAAATGAGAGATGCATGCTTCCAGTAACTTCTAGAGCTCATGTCGATAGTATGCAGCACATGATTAAAAGAAACAGGCTCAAGCACATGGCAGCAACTGTAGCCCCTGCAGCACCCACTGGTAAACCCCAGAGCTTTCCAGCAAATTATAGAGTTTGCATAGTCTCAGTGAAGCATGAGTAAGTCAGCAAACAGGCATAAGGGTAGAGGTGAACAGGTGTCACCCTATTTCATTGCCAACTGTCATAATTGTGGTGGAAATCATGAATCTAAAATGGAAAAATGTTTAGCTTTTGGTCAACAGTGCCACAAATGCAATAAATGGAATAATTTCAAAAGGTTTTGTAAGTCAAATGACCCACATTCTTTTATTAAAAGGGAACATTTTAAGAAACGAGTTGATCAGTTAGACAGCTGCAACCCTACTCTTTATGTTGATGGTGTGTCATTGCTTCATGAAACAGTCAATGCAGTAGATATAAGGGCAAAGAATTAAGTATTTTGCAGTGTTCAGATAAATGGAAAACCCATAGGGCTCAAAGCTGACATAGGTTCCAAGTTAAATGTTATGTCAGCAGCAACATTTGCTAGAGTGTGTCATGGTGAAAGGCTTGATTTGGTAAAGTGTGTGAAGCTTGTTGCTTATGGTGGTAAAGAAATTCAGACTAAAGGTTCAGTAGTGCTTTTATGTTACTCTGCTGGGAGATGTTATGACTTGTTATTTTATGTGATCAAGAGGCATGTCCAGTCATTATGAGGGCTCAGACACAGTTATAACATGAGACTGCTTTCATTTAATAAGGATTTCCATCATGTTAGCTTGGAAGACCACTACTCTAATTTTGCCCAGTATATTTTCTCTGACTATACTGATCTTTTCATAGACAAACTAGGGAAGCTTCCAGTTGTATACTCCATGAAATTAGACCTAGATGTCAGTCCAGTTATCAGGCCAGCTCAAAAAGTTCCAATAGCCATGCAGGGCAGAGTCAAGGCCGAGTTAAATAAAGTGGTGTGACAAGGCGTGATTTGTCCAGTAGGTTTGTCAACCTCTACTGAATGGGTATCTTCCATGGTGGTAGATCATAATAAAAGGTCAGATGACATCAGAATATATATTGATCCACAAGATTTGAACAAAGCATTAAAAAGACCTCATCATTCAATGAGTACAGTCGAAGAAGTCGCAGCTCTGATGCCAAATGCCACTGTTTTTTCTGTCCTAGATACAAAGAGTTCATTTTGGCAAATTCAGCTTAGCAAGAAATCATCATTGCTAACTACTTTCAGTACTCCATTTGTCAGGTACAGATTTTTGAGAATGCCATTTGGGATAAATTCTGCAAGTGAAGTCTTTCAATGTGCAATGGAGCAAATTAATTCTGGGTATCCTTGTGCTATTATCATTGACAACATACTAGTAGGAGGTAATGGTGAAGCTGAGCATGACAGAAACCTCAGAAAAGGTCTGGAAAGAGCACATCAAGTGAATCTTAAGCTCACTCCACAGAAATGCAAATTCAGGGTACAAGAGGTTACTTATGTTAGCCATGTATTTACCAGTTCAGACTTATGACCAGATGCTACTAAATAACCAGCCATTATCGAGATGTCAGCTCCAGACAATGTTCAAGCCCTGCAAAGTTTTCTCAGCATGGTTAACTACCTAGGCTAGTTTATTCCAGACTTGAGTCACATATCAGCACTACTCAGAGAGCTAACATCTAAAGATGTATTGTGGTCTTGGTTAGAGCATACCAAAGAGCATTTGATGTCCTGAAACACAGAATTGCCAGTCCACCAACTCTCAGATACTATGATTTTCACAAGCCAGTTACTCTTTCATGTGATGCTTTGAAATTTGGTCTTGGTGCAGTCATTCTACAAGAGGGTCAACCTGTTGCCTATGCATTGAGAACTCTTACCCAAACTGAAGTGCAGTATGTTCAGATCGAGAAAGAGCTTTTGATAATTGTGTTTGCATGTTCAAAGTTCCACTATATTGTTTATGGTAAACCTATCCAGATCAAAACAGACCACCAACCTTTAGTCATTATCTTGAGAAAGCCTATGCATTCAGCTCCAGCCAGATTGCAATGCATCATGTTGAGATTGCAAAAGTATAATTTCACTCTTGTCTACAAGAAAGGCAAACTTCTTTATCTTGCTGATACATTAGCCAGATCATCCAGAAAAACCACTGAACAGCATGAAAATGAATACCTTGATTTTGAATTCATGGAAGTGAGAAATGTTTCTTCCACACATCTCAATGAGCTGAGAGATCGCACAGCCACAGATCCAGTTTTACAAAGGCTCAACCACTTTATCAATCAAGGATGGCTACCAAAGCAATCTAGTTAACCCCAAGAAGTGTAACTTTATTTTCCATACAGAGATGAGATTTTGTCTGACAAAAGTATCATTATGAAAGGTCCGAAAGTGATTGCTCCAAAGTCCTTGCAACAAGAGTACATTACTATCATGCATCGTGGTCACCCAGGAACAGACTCTACCAAAAGAAGGGTGAGAAGACTAGTATTTTGGCCTTCTATGTCACACGACATTGAGACAGTACTTTTATCTTGTTCCCTGTGTAATAGTACTAAGCCACATCAACAGAAGCAACCACTTCAGCTAAACCAGATTCCTGAACTACCTTGGTCGACAGTAGCCATGACATTTTCGAGTGGAACAGTCAACATTATTTGGTGTTATTAGACTCTTACTCCAATTGGTTCAAGATTGACCTACTTCCTAACCTAGTTTCCAGCACTGTCATAACTATGATGAAGCCTCATTTTGCAGTCCATGGTAGTCTGCAGAAAGTTATTTCTGACAATGGCACACAGTTTACAAGCCAATAGTTCAAAAGATTTGCCAAAGAATGGGACTTTACTCATGTCATGAGTAGCCCTGAGTATCCACAGTCAAATGGCTTGGCAGAATGTGCAGTTTAAAGTGCAAAACAGTAACTAGAGAAGTCAAAACAAGATAATAGTGATGTTTTCCTGGCTCTCTTGAATCTCAGAAACATTCCTAGTGCTAAACATCTTGGTTCACCTGCTCAGAGACTTCTGTTGAGAAAAACAGAACCACATTACCAAACAGTAGTCTATTGTTGGTTTCATGTGTCAAGGACAACAGGTCAATGAAAACCAATCTGTTGAAAAAGCATTTAACCCAGAAGTCCTACTGCGATAAGACCAGCAAACTGCTCAATCCATTATGAGAAGGAGAAGTGCTAAGGATGCAAACATCCAAAAGTTATGATCAGATTGGAGTCGTGAAGAATATTTGCCCAGAGCCAAGATCATACATTGTGGAATCACAAGGAGCAGAGTTTAGGTGGGAATAAAATCATTTGATGCCAGTGTCCAAACCTATATGACAGCACATAGCCTGTGAGAAAGACTGTGAGTTGTCCAGTGTTCCAGTTCCAGAGAATATTCCCATTCTTGTGACGAATCTAGAAGTTCCTGATATGAGTTGTTCACTGAAGACTGTCCCTGTTGCTAAATTCTGTTCAGATTGTTATGTTACCAAATCCGGTTATATCTCCAGACCATGTAATAGATACATGGCAACTTGGATATGAACATTGTGTTTGTTTTTAATGTCTGTGATAATGCATGTCTAATTCCAATGTTGTTTTTACTAAGGACAATCTTTTTAAGAGGGAAGATGTAGATCAATGTGTGCATATGTACCTTTAAGAAACTATCCAAGGGCTTGCACAAGTGTATAAATATTGAGCACATGCAAGCCTGACTGCCATTTTGTAGTAAGCTGTTGAGATGTAAGCATGTATGTATGTGTCACACTGCCAGCTCAGCTATCTGGAATTTTGTAAATAATTCTATGTCATTTGTGAATATTGATATGATTTATATAGATGTGTGACAGAAGGAAATAATGCCAGCACAGCTCTCTGGAATTTTGCAAATAATTATATGTTATTAGAACTGTATGTTATGTGTATATTAAACTGCTGATACAAAAGTATGTGTTGAACAGAGTTTGTACAGTACTGAACTTCAAAGATATATCCACAGTATACCCTACTGGAACATAGAAGACTGACTTGCAAAACTTAAGAATAGTTGAGGTTAAGTTACTTTATACTGGGCCATAAACAACAGATGTTATCTTTCAGTTTCAATGCAGAAGCAGACACAATGTCTAGAGCTAGGAGATTTTTGTATTGTCTTGAAAGAGAAGTAATTACTAGGTTTAAAATGTAAATGTGTTTTATTGTTTTACAACTTCCAAGATCTGCAAACATCTGAGAGATATGTATTTTTTACAAGGAGATATCAAATGCTATGATGGGGGGGGGGGGGGTTAACCTGGGAACTGAAGTCAGGTGACAAAAAGTGATGTCACCCAAGCTACCCCAGCAGTAATATTTGATATTAATTTAAGAACTCTCTCAGTGAGAGACTGGGCATTTTGTATTTTGTCTTGGACCTAGCATGAACATCCACTCATCGTAACATCTGCACTTGCCTTGCTATAAGTAAGTAAGTAAGTTTCTAGGGAATAGTAACTCTTTTTAGATTCAGATAGAAATATAGTAAAAAGATTAGTTTAGATGTTTTCTGTATTTATTTGAGACTGTCCTGCAATGTTGTTTTAAATATTTCCTGTGATTTCAACTCTGAAGTTACTGTGTTGATTTACTGAGCATTGTCTTTTTCATTTATTATTTATTATTAAATATATTTTAAACCTATCATTGTGGCTAATATTTGTGAAACAAATTTAAGCTTTTAGAATACTTGCATATCTATATGGTGACACTGTACAGGCCACTCCTAAATAGCCTTGCTCTTGGTCAGACTACCATTTGGATAATAGTAACATCACACAGTAGGATTGGACACCCTTTGTTAAGGACCTTACAGTAGCTGATAAATAGTGGTTGGTGGCAGTGGAAACTACCTTATAGTCTGGGCAGAAGGGAGCATAGCTAGTAAACTTGTGCCTGCCTTTCCCAGGTGAGTGTGTGTGTTTGTATATAAATCAAATCTCAAAGTGTGTGTGTGTGTGTGTGTCTGTGTGTGCGTGCATGCGTGTTTGTGTGTGTGTGTGTGTGTGTGTGTGTGTGTGTGTGTGTGTGTGTGTGTGTGTGTGTGTGTGTGTGTGTGCCAGCTACTTGGGCAAGGACACGAAGCATTGGTTGGAGAGAGAGGGTGCTGGAGATCTTGGCTTGACCACTCAGCTGAGATCTCAACCCTATAGGTGTGCCAGTGGAGAGTCTTATCGGGGATCTGGAGAAAAAGGGAGAAACCAGCCCCAGACTGACTGTGGTCTATGTGTGGTCTTAAGGGAACTTGCACTTTACTGTGTGTGTACTTGACATCCTCCCAGTGTGTACATCCCCTAGCTGTTGCCAGTTGTGAGGACTGAGGCTCCTTGATTACTGGACCATTGCAGGGGTGTCACAGTATGTAAGGTCTGTCTGTTAATCAGTTTGTTTATATGTTATGGTGCTGCTATACATCCTGATGTGTTTCTGTGTATTAAAGCATCTAAATGAAATACCCCACCTGCTTGTCATCTATGTTAGAGAGGAACGAGCAACATTCCTCAACTGACTCAGCCACTGTTGCATATTGTCCTGTGAACTGCTGGCCCTAGAAAAGTCTACCCTGCTGTATCTTCTTTCTAAGTATAATATAGTGTAACACTGCACACAAAGACAGTCCTCTGGCAAACATGGCAGGGTCATACTGCAGGGCAACACTGGATTAATCCAGACAGCGAAGTGTGCTCTTAGCAGTGCAAACATGCACATTTTTGGTTTTCGATATTGCATGGTTGTTCCCTGGTTTGTTTCACTTTGTAGATTTTTTTATGTTGTCAGTAGAGTTTCAGGGCATATCCAGCATTGCCAAAAAGATGGCCCTGTGGGAAGCCACTCCTTATGTTACATAGATGAGAATCTTGAAACTGCCTGAGTGGCCTACACAAATATTGGAGATGATACACTGTGCATTACAGATCGTGTGACAGTTGTGTATTTCTAACTGAGCCCCACCTGCATTTTCTAGAGTGCATTATCTGAAGTTCCTACAGCAAAATTAAGTATTCACCCTTGATCTAATTCTTTCCATTAAGGCTACTGTCCTTTTCATTCTTTTACTGAATCCTGCATGAAGATTATTGTCATTTTTACCATATATATTTAGTAATCTTTAACTTAATTTAATTTATATTTATTTGATAACAGTGTATGTCTATCTTGGACCCCATTCTGCCTGGACCAGACCAAAAGAGCAGGAGTATGTACAGCATATATGTAGACAATTTGATATAATCTGTTATCCGGCATACTTTTAGAAGGTGGTAGAAAATGAATACCTACAGAAAAGCCACACAGGCACATGAAGAACATGCAAAACGTCACAGACAATGATCAAAATCAGACAAGAACTCTGAATGCTGGAGATGTAAGACACAGATTATGCCAGTAATTTGGGCTGCTGTTTTATAACACATGCTGTGTGAATCAAATTTTTCATGACATTTAAAGTGAATGTTCTAGGTAATACATACTCTGATACAATATTTGCATAGTCTTCTGCAGCCTATGAATATATTTCTTCCTCTTCCATTCAAAATAAAGCATGTATAGACAAACAATCAGACATACTTGGAGTTTCAGAATGAGCCCCACTGCTAGTGGTAAGAGCTGAGACCTAAATTTTCCTCACTATGAAAAATGCACTTCAGGGACATGTTGACTGCAATAAGGTATGACATCATTATCAGCTAATTTGGATGCCTCTGAGTCACCTGTAACTACCACAAGTACAAATCAGCACTGTCCTATGGTAGTCAACACTGGTGGCCAATGCATCACTTTGGCATGGCCAGCCCTATTTATTCTCTCTCCCACACACATGCACACATTAAAACACACACACACACACACACACACACACACACACACACACACACACACACACACACACACACACACACACACACACACACACACACACAAACACCATACCTCTTACCTATCCCTTAGTGTACAGAATGTCCCTGATGTTTCGTAAAATGCATTGTGATGCTAAAAAACAATACTCTCTTAACTTTTTCAGTGAGTCTAAGCAATGCTTTAAAAATTCTCCATGGTGTCATCTAGTGTTCCTCCCTGATTTGTCCCACCAAACAGACACACCCCCATCCCTCTCACTTGTCCCTTATGTCCCTTAACATAATGCTCTTCTTGTGTCTTATACTTGCCCCATTCCTTGTAACTCATGGACTGGTGAAATCAGTGACTTCTTTGAGACAGTTACCAAAACCATGAACAAGGGGAAGATGGTGCACACTGCCTACCTTGACCTGTCCAAAGTCTTCAATACTATTCCCCACTCGGGTATAATAGATAAACTCTCTCAACTATACATCAATCCACATGTTACCAGATGGGTAGCAAATTGGCTTACTGATAGAACCCACCTAGTCAAAAATAGGGAAAGCCACCTCAAGCAATAGACCCATAATGAGTGGTGTATCCCAGGGATCGGTCTGGGCACCTCTGTTGTTTGGGATATACTTTTCTGAAGTGCAGGTCAAAACCAGTGGGATATGGCTGACCAAGTCTGCAGATGACTGCATGTTGGGCACTGTCATCAATTCCCCTAGTGATGTGGACATCCGCAAAGAGGGTCTTACCCAAACAATAGACTGGTGCCAGAAACATGGCCTCAAACTGAATGCCAAAAAATGCATCATCATCCCCTTTGAGGAGAGTGATGTCCCCATAAATTATTACATTAATAACATGGTCCTAAGCATGCAATTAGTCGTGAGGGACTTGGGCACCCAGGTTGATAGCAAACTGACTTTTGACCAACATATTGCCTCTGTTGTATGGAAAGCTTTCTACGTGGGCCACCTCATTAGTAAGAGTATCTCATCCAGGGACAAGGAGTTCATGACATCCCTGTATTCTTCGCTTATAAGAGTCATTATTAAGTACAATGCCCCTTTCAGCATGTACCTCACAAGGCATATGTAGCAGCTGGAGAGACCACAGCAGTTCCTCACCAGGAGAATCTAAGGCCTCAAACATCTACCCAACATAGATAGGCTAAAACTCCTGTCCCTTTACTCAGTCTCATACAGACTTCTCAGAGGTGACCTCTGTCTGGCATACAAAGCAATCTCAGATACCGCCTTGATGGAACAGTTGCATATCCACAAGTCAAGCTCCACTTGAGTAATCCACAAGCACGACCTCAATCTGGTCTGTGACATCAATAGAACTTAGTAGTGGAACAGATTTGCGTCCAAGAAACTCCCCCTACCATGGAATAGACTCTCTCTCCATGGCAAGCAGAGTTCCTCATTAACCCTTTTTAACCACAACCTGGATAACTGGATGGGGAACAGAAAATACACCCCTGGGATTCCACCTGTGCCCCCGCTGGACAGGGGCATCGGGTGCTGACTTGTCAGAACATGGGCTAAATTCTTAGCTATGCTTGAAAGGGCTTCAGGGCCAATAGCCTAGTAACTTCCTATGATTCTATGATCCTATTACAGTACTGCTAAACTAAATGAATGGTGATACTGTGATATTGTAATTGCTGTTGGGGCTGAAATGTTTAGTGAGAGGTATTGTAACTGCAGCAAATTACTTGCTGCAATTTGCTATTTGTATTGCAAGAAATTTGTTACAGTTTAAAGCAGATAGCTCTTTTTTGCTCAACTTAGAGTTGAGGGGCGAACATTGGGGAACAGACCTTGCTTCAGGTTCAAGTTAGAGTTCAGGAGCACCAAACTTTGGAATGGGCCTTTTTTGTTTGCTTCTCAGCTTAGAGTTGGGGGGGGTCCAGATTGTAGGATAGCAGTGGGCAACAGATGAGCAAGCTATTGCTCTGCATCATACATCTGTATTACATCAACAATACCAACATTTCTCCAAACTTAGACTGACATACCTGCCAGCCCTCAGATCACATAGTCTCAAATCTTACACCTGGAGAACAGTAGAACTTCGACCCCAGCACTTCTTTGAGGCCACAAGATTAAACCATAGTTGTGAACAGAAAATGTTTAAACCATTTAATACCCTGAATATTTTTTCACTCTGTGGTCCTGACCTGAATCCAAACAATGTTGCAAATAAAGGCAAACCTTCCATTACAACATTTCTATGGCTGCTTACTCTTTATTTTCTAAACATTAGGCAGATAACTATTTTATATGAAAACTATAAAAAAGAAATGTATAAACTATAAAAAAAAAAAAATCAAAACAATTTAACAGATATCCAATTATCTAAGCACAATAATGCCCTCCTGGAAATAATGGCCCTTCCAGGGGTATTGAGGCCTTCTGCCTGTACCGAGTGCCAAACCTCAGAACACCTCTGGGCAGTCAGTTGCTTCCCTTATAATGATTACCCTTTCAGGCATTATCGCTTGTTGAATACACTAAAACAGATGAAGTATAATAGTAAACTATATAAGAATAGTCCCTGAATTTGTAGTTTATACTACTTACTAGTAATCAATGTTTACTGCTGCAGGTTTATGCAGCGTTGTGCTACATTTGCATTGTGCATGCATCAGCTGATACTTACATATTTCATATTTTCTTATATTTCTATATTTAATTTTTTCCAGGGATGAGCCTGAAATAGGTCCTGATGGATCAGTGTTCTACTCCAGTCAAAAATTGAAAAATATTAATAAATGTTAACTATTTGAAGTTTTACATAACAAAGTACTATTACCAGTCTTGTTTATTATGTATCACAAGCACTAAAGTCCCTGATTTGTGCTAGTTCCTTTTTGTTTTTCTCTTAATGTGTATCATCACTGGAGAAGCAAACGGTTTGATGCATTTGGTCTTAGAGGTATGATTTATTGGTATAGGGTTTATTGTGCTTGGAGTACACCTTCATAACATCAAAATCCATGGAGGTATAGAAGCAGCATAACAGATGCACACACTGGCACATGTACATAATTAAAAGACTTTTATTTTACTTCTGAGAAAGTGCAAATTTTTATGCACTGCTTCAAGCTTCATTAAATTGTATACATGTGTATCTTCCCCTTTTGATAGTTTGGGGGTGAACGGAGAAATGGAAACCGGAGGGGCGTTGCTAATACTGTAATGATATTTCATGCTTTAATCTGGACACTGATGCTTTAGCAAATAATCCTCAGACTAAAACAGTTGTGATAGCCATCCATTTACTGAACAATGAGGTATGCAAAGGAACCTGCTGAAAACAGACAAATAGTTGCAGACAAGCTACATCCTAAAATATTGCATGCTCATTGCTGAATGAGTCTGTATAAGAAGCACCAGGAAAATGTAGATGAGTATACATTACCCACTTACAAGGTATACAAGGACGCTAACATAGATCAGTGTTTGAATGTACAGAATAGTTAACTACACTTTAGTGGTACTGAAGATTATAGAACTTTTGATAAATACCAGAGATAGCCAACTGTTTCACACTCACTGATGTGCCGCCTGCAGGCTAAGCTGAATTCACAACAGAATTATTGTGCAAAAAATATGACACATTTGTTTAGCTGGATGAACAAAGAAGTGAGTTGAGAGAGCTTCTTGTTTTTTCCAAGGATTTCATACAGTCAGCTATAAGAGATAATACGTTTCAAAAAATGCAAACTGTTTCAGAGTTGCAGACTGAGCCAGAAATTGACTCAAATAAATTCAGAACAGAATGGTCATATTAGTAGTGACAAAAGATGTTAATACTAAGTAAGAAATGGTGAAACCACAATGATTTACCTGAAAACAGTACTCACACAAGGCATATCTGGTATCTTCATAAGTAACACTTGGAGATAAAAGAATATAAAAAAGTTTGCAAAAGAAAGTAGTAACAGCACATATTATTCAAAGTTATGTGCCTGGGCTGAAGGAACAGAAGGTTAGTTTTCATAATGGTGGAGGACATATATCATAGGAATCATGGGAAATACAAGGCAGCTGAGTATTGCAACCATTTGTACCTTGAAAGTGCACACCCTTAGACTACTCCATTTTCAAAGAGGGTTAGGCTAGTTAAGCAAGGGATGAATTTGTGAATACCCATCCAGTCATCCCTTTCTCATTTGAAGGAAGACAATGTATCTCACGATTTGATTTGCCATGGGAGTCTATTCCAGAGGTGGGGAAGGCACTGCATAATGAACCAATCTAGCCACAATGTTTTATTTATTTATTTATTTGCTGATAAAAAATTAGACCCCTGGTTCTGTTATTTGTGGGACTATGTGATTTGTGGAGATACAAGAGATCCAGGACTACTGGGTCTGTAATGGCATGAAAGACATGGCACAGATCTCCCTTCAGAAATCCATAAGATACTGAATAAAGAAGACAGTGCCAGTCTTTTCTGGTAGTTTAGTGTTTTTAAGCCAGTAATCTTAGTTAGAATCCTCTGGGGGTCTTTTTTGCTGTTTGATATGTCTAGTGAGGTACATCCAAAAGGGGCATTATATTCACTAACTGGCCTTATTAGTGCTGAATATGAGGTGACAATGACCATTTTAGATCTGACGGTATCTCTTTGGCAATTAGCTATACTAAGTGCAGGGACTTTCTGACTACTGCCTTTACTTGATGATCAAAGGAGAGGGCATTATTAACCCAAGTTATAAGGTCTTTAACAACACTTTGATTTTGGAGTTGGGTGTTGTCTATGTTGTATGCAGGGGTAATGGATTATTTACCCAATGTGACAATATTGCAATTTTTATCATTTAATCTGATCCCATTTTTAGTACACCAGGTATTTAAAATTGTAAGCTCTTCCTGAGGAGCTTTGGCATCAGAGGGAGAACTCACCAATAACTCCCAGTTTACATTCGTCAGCAAACTTGATTAGCCAGTGGTCTTGGTTCATGGACTGGAGATTAGCAAAGTAGCCCCATGGGACATCATTGGTCATTTTCATACTCTCTGATAAGGTGCCTGCTACCTGCACTGCATAAGTTGTCCTTTAGACAATTTAGTATCCATCTTACTACATGGTGCTATATTTGTAATACATTAAGCTTACTAACTATGCAAGTATGGGGAGTGGTGTAAAAAGCCTTGGCTAGGCCAAGAAGTACTGTGTGGACAGCATGACTACTGTCAACAGTCTGTACTACCCTTTCGAAGAAATTAATCAGATTCACTAGGCAGGATCTACCCTTGACAAAGCCAAACTGCTGAGGGCTTAACTTGATGAGATCTTTAATATCATTGTTTATTTAGTCAGTTATAATATGTTCCATGTCTTTGCAAATTAGACTTGCCAGACTGATGAACCTATAATTCCTAGGGTCAGTGGTGGGGCCCCCACTGTGGAGTGGCATTACTACTGCTGTGCACCAAATCACAGGGGCAAAGCCAGTGGCTAAACTGAGATTAAATAATTCAATCAGTGGCCCTGCCAGGGCTTGTTTAGTACCGTTTATTAAGCACCCAGGTATATTGTCAGGTCCCATTGAGGAAGTTTTTTTTTTTAGCTTTAGACACCGCCTACAGTACATTTTCATTACTAATGATGGGAGAGTTTGAATGATTCATAGATAAGTGAGCTTTTGATAGTTATCTCTAGGGTAAAATTCTCACTGAATGTGTTTTCAGTTTACTGGATCAGAATAAGTGTAGCCATTATTGGTGGGTGTGGGGGGCAAAGCCCCTCACTTTATTTTGTGTTTTGAACTTTTTTTTTTTTTTTGTGGAACAGCGATTTTTTTTTCCCTGGGAAAAAATCGCTGTTCATGTCTTCGATATTGTCAGCTTTCGCTCTTAAAGGGTTGATAAATCAGCGTTCGCTATTTTAAGCTTTCGCTGATTTAACATAGACCATTCTTATAATGGGTTGAAACGCTCAGACTGAGTTGCAGTTTTTGTGAGAGCCAAATCTATATGTTTCTTTCTTTGATTTTGCATTTACAGTATATTCATTGGATCAGATGTTTTCACTTTTATTTTTCATTGTTTTTTTATGAATTTATTTTTTTCAAAATGATGTGTAGTCAATTGTTGAGATTTTTTTGTATATGTTGGTTTGCTACTCGGTGGACACATTTTATCAGTTTTTTTATTTTGTTTGTGGAATTTGTTTTATTGGAATTGGCTGTGCTTTAAAAGGGGGTTTTGCCTTACCCTTTCTGTTGTGGGACTGTGTAGTCAGCATGTATAACTAAGACGGTAGGGTGCAGGGGGGCTTATCCCCATGTAAATAATTAAAAATCTTTCTTTTTATGCTTTATTTTACAAGTTTCAGTGGCAAGTTTTACCTTGGTATATTATGGCAGAAGTAAAAAGGTAACTAGGGTACACAGGTAGAAATATGATAAAGAAAGGAAGTGGTGAAGTCACTGTAAAAATTATTAATGAAGCTTTATGTCAAACAAAATGCCCAGTTTCTAAGTCCATCCTTCCACAGAGAACTATATAGGACAACAAGACAGAGGCTTTTGGATGATATCAACAAAAAGTGGTGCTTGAGTTACAGGGGATACATGAAAAGTAATGAACAGAAAGAGTTGTGTATTTCTAGACTATAATGATTTTTGTGGTACCCTTTTTGAGAAGTTAAAGAAGTTACAGAAAATAGTTTATAAAAACACAACCTACACTATGTGTCCAGGCCAGCAGATGAGTAAGTAGTATGAACAAAATGGCTTCCAAAAGTCAGCTGCAAACACATGGATGTGGCTGCCAGTGATAGTACAAGGATCAGTTTTGCAGGTGCATTCAAGCATGCAAAGAGCAGGCATAGAGGAATCCTAGCACAGAAAATAAAAATAGAACTCAAAGACCTTTAAACCCTTCCATTTTTGCACTTTAGAAAGATGTGTGCCAGGTATTCCTTACTTGTCATTTGCTACATTATCTACACGTTAATGAATATGCAGCTACACTGATCTATTTCTGAAATGAGGTATGTGGAGTGTGTGTGTGTGTGTGTGTGTGTGTGTGTGTGTGTGTGTGTGTGTGTGTGTGTGTGTGTATGTATGGGCGCGTGCCCATGCGCATGCACACACACATTTCTGTTATCTCAGCATGAGCCCTGTCACAGGATTGTGATGTCAGTTCTATAAATGAGTGGTTATGAAGCTGTCTATTAACATCTTCTGTGGTAACAGACCCTTAGGAGTATCTTTCATTCTATCTTGCTCTTTTAAAAATAGTGGGTCTCCAATAAAACTTAACTTTTTAGACAGCTGAAACTTAAGTTACCCACTTTCATATATCTACCTGCTTAGTGCACACTGCAGTGTTTAGGATAAACCTTTTTTTTCATCTTAGCTTTAAGCATCTATTCCAAGACCACCAGTTATTGGAGACCCCACATTCTGCCTCTCAGTAGTCATCTTGGGATTAGTGCTTCTGTTTCCTCCTAGTGAGAGAAGGAGTACAGAGACATTATTTCCTGGAGACAGCTGATCACCAGAAAGCCTAATAACTGCTTTATAGGTGGCAGCTTGGAATCTGTACTTACATTCTGGACCTGGTGAGAGAAGGAGCAGAATGCATTGATTCCTGACTATTTCTGGTTGGAGAGTGAGTGAGTGTCTGTGCATAATTTACTTGATTGGCCAGGTTGCTATTTGAGGCATCTACCAGAAAAAGGCTACAAGCCTACAGACCCTTGCATCATCTGGGACAGGACTGTGGATCATGAAAAAGGCTCTGGCCTGCTTCTCTTCTTGGGATTGGTGCTAACATTTTGCTTCTGGTGAGAGAAGAAACAAAGGAGCATTGTATCCCAACAGAGTGAAGATGTGGTGAGACCAGCATTAGTAGTAGCCAGGCAATAGCCATTCATGCAAAACCTCTCCTTTCATCATTCTTGACAAGCTAATTCTTTGTTTTCAGTAAGTATTCCTTTATTTGTTTCTAACTTCAGAATATCTGCCTAAATACTTCATCCTTAAATGTTCAGGGTTTATATATTAGTTTCCCCTCAAGTGTTTGGCAGTGCTGTGTATAGACTCAGACACCTTGAGTGACATTTTTCCTGTAAAAGCACAATTGAAATTTCTCCATTAACTAGTTGCACACAGCACAACTAGTTTGCAGTGGCACAGTGGCACAGGAAAATAACTTTCTTGGGTGGCATAAGCCAGAGAACCTTGTTGGCTAGGCTTACGCAGGCCCTTGGGCTGATAGCCTAGTACCTACCTATGAACCTATGAACCTAAGCACTGTCCACATAGTTACAAACTGGATACTCCTGACAGTGATTGACAATCTCACTCCAACTGTCTAATTAATAAAAAAGGGTATGCTGCCATGGATATGAACTTTCCTACTGTCTCCGTTACCAGCTTGGTGGATATGGGCATCCTGAGGCAATGTAGAAATTGCCTCATGTTTACTGACAATCAGTTAATTCTCAAACAAACTGATATGGTATGTGAGAGATGTATTTACACAATGTCACTGGAGGGAAAGCTCTCATTAAAAGTATATGTGTAGAGTAAACCGCTCCTCTGCAGGCAACTCAAAAAATGTAAAAAAGACTGTAATAAAACAGCCGAGCGGAACGTGGCAGCACGGGATACAAAGTCTTCTTATAAATCACCAAATGTCCTTGTAGTAACACTTGATATTCAAAGTCAAGATCCACAGCATTCAGGTATAACAAAAAAGGCTTTATTCCAAAATAGAACGAGTTAGCGCTTTCACCTTTTCAGGCTTCATCAGACTCTACACTACAGTTTACAAAACGATGAAATTTATACACAAAAGTGGCGGGAGCATCAATTAATCTAGTATAGTATTAAAGCTGTATTCAATGTAGATAATAAACTGCGTATAAAAACTCTCTCTATAAAGCGCCAGTTTAAAACATATATTCATTAATATTTAAAAACATTTATATCTTTGTACATATTAAAAAAGCCTATTATATATATGTATAAATAGATACATATACATTGCTAAAAAACTCTCTGTAAAGCACATACAAAAACATATATTCATAGATGTTAAAAACTTTTATATCTTTATACATACTAAATGTATATATGAATGAATAAAGAACTATGTGTTTGTGCATGGTTGCATGATATCTACAACTTTACACATATATATAGTATGTAATAAAACATATAATAAAACATATAACATATGTAAAGAGAAAGGTGCAGAATTGCAAAACACAATAACATCATTTGTATACCTTTAATCTCCTCATCTTCAAAAAAGGTTTTACAGAAAGTGTAACATTTAAACCTGGTGGGGTGTCAGATCTGAATTTCACGATCCAGAAATTCTCTCTACCTTCTGTGTGTGTCTTGACATCACCTCCCCTACTATTAATATTAATTCTCTCTAGAATCCTAAAACTAAAAGTGTGCAAGGAGCCACATTCGATAACATGCTTAGCTAAAGCATTGTGTTTATGTGCCATTCTTATGCTGTATAGATGTTCACGTATACGGTCTCTAAAAGGCCTGTTGGTCTTACCAACATAAAAAGAAGGACACTGGGAGCAAGTGGCAAGATAAACTATATGTTTGGTCATGCAGTCTCCAGATGCTTTAGTGAAATACTGATGTTGGGTAGCAGGGTGTGTAAAAATGGGACTGAGATTAATATGCTCACAAAAGTTACATTGTCTGCATCTATGTGTCCCATTTAAAGCATTAACATTAAATTGATCTATAGGTCTCCTGTCACATAATATACTTTTGAGATTTTTCTTGTTCTTATGCCTGAAAAGAGGGATGTCTCCTAACGTGTCTTTAACCAATGGATCTACCATCAAAACATTCCAATGAGTTTTAACAATATCTTTAATGTAACCAACATCTTTGGTATAAAAAATGGAAAATGATGTGCGATTCACAGTAGATGTGGTAAGTGCTTCAGATCTATTTGCTGCATACATTCCTGTATCAGAGAAGTATGGTGCAGCCATCCCTGTCCTAAAACCCACCAAGAAGAAGTACAGAACTAACTTTAAAAACAAGCCACCCTGGTGGAATCAAAAAATCAATTGGTTGTATAACAGGAGGAAGAAAATCATGGCAAAAATTAGGAGGTGCAGCACCCAGCAAGATAAAAGCACTTTCATCAAAATAAACAACCCAGAGGACAAATAAAGTCTACCAAAGACAAATTTGAGGTAAGTTTGGCCTCCCAGGCCAAGGACAACCACAAAGCATTCTTTAGCTATGGCTGCAGCCTCAAAGGCAATACACAATTGTGTGCAGAGCTCATTGTAAATAGAGCCACCTATACTGAGTCAGAAGATATAGCAAACCTCCTGGCTAATAAATTCAGCTCAAACTTTACTCTTCTCTCCCCGTCAACCTTCCCTCAGGAAATATCATCAAATATAACTCCCCCTACTATCACTAGGGAACAAGTCCTTAATGCTCTCTCTATGACCAAGAATAATGCATCAATGGGCCCAGACAATATCCCAGGATGCCTTCTAAATAGCATGAAACATGACCTATCAGGGCCTCTAGAATTACTATTTAACTGTAGCCTCCAAACAGGCTTCATGCCTCATGAATGGAGAAAGGCAACAGTCATCCCTCTGCACAAAGGTGGGCCATCTACAGACCCTGGAAACTACAGACCCATAAGTCTCACTAGTCTTATATGTAAAGCCATGGAAAGAATTATCATGGAGAAGATCAATAGAGATATAGTAAACCTCCAGACACTGGACTCAACCCAGTTTGGTTTCGGCAAGGGCAGATCATGCTTACTGAACCTGGTGGACTTCTTTGAGAAGGTCACTGAAGCAATGGATGAGAACAAAATCATTCACACTGCCTAGTGGAGTCCCTCAGGGATCAGTCCTTGGACCGCTCCTTTTTGGTATTACTTCACAGAAGTCAAGGCTATTGTCAGTGGTCTCTGGCTGACTAAATTTTCAGATGATTGCTAATTAAGAGCTGTCATTGAATCTCACACTGACACAAGTGTTCTCCAGGTGGGGCTGACACAGACAAATATCTGGTGTCAGAGCCATGGACTAAAACTAATTGCCACAAAATGCATAATTGTATCCTTTGGGAAGTCATCCAGCCCTTGTAACTATCATATTGACAACACACTGCTTAGAGGTGACCCAGTAGTCAGGGACTAAGGGACACACATAGAAATCTAGCCTTTGATCATTATGTCTCTACAGTATTGAGGAAATCATTCTATGTTGTGCAACTTATAAACAAAGGTATGGCATCTAAGTCCAAGGAAGTCATTGTCCCACTGTATTCGGCATTCATCAGACCTATCATTGAGTACAATGCCCCCTTTGGTAGGTACCTAACCAGGCATATCCAACAATTGGAATGTCCACAAATGTTCCTCACTAAAAAAATATAGGGAGTAAGTAATTTGTCCCATGCAGACTGCCTCAAGGGCCTATCCCTGTAGTATGTCTCCTACAGGCTTTTGAGGGGAGATCTATGTCTGGCATACAGGGCATTATCAGACCCCACTCTGAAGGACCTCCTGCATATCCATAAAATAAACAGCACCAGAATTACCCGGTCTAAAGACTTAAACCTTGCCTGTGATATAAATAGGACCTACTGGAGAGATAGGTATGTATCCCAGAGACTACCCCGTCTATGGAACAGGCTCCCCATCCATGTGAAGCAGAGTTCCTCCCTAACCCAATTCAAGTGCAACTTGGACAATTGGATGGGAAACCAGAAATTCATCCCTGGTTTGGCACCTATGTCTCTAATGGACACAGGTAACCTGTAAATGGTTCATCCCCCAGGCCCATGCATACACTTATCTAGGGTATCAGAACTTGTCAGAGATTTGGGATGCATAGCTAGGCTTAAAAAGGCCTGTGTGGTTGTTAACCTAACAATACCTATGAACCTATGAACTTATCTAATCTGTTCAGAATACTATTGCACCTTGTTAATGAGTCCCCATATTACAGTTTATATATTCTTCAGAGCTTTGTCTTAGTACATAATTGTGAAGGTTAACATCAGGTTTTAAACATTTTGATGATTTGTGTCTAAGGAATGCAGTACTAGTTATTTTGTAGCCATATTGTTCTTATCAGTAAACATTAACTGACTGAATATGAGGGCTGTTCCTTTTAAATTTTTGTTCATGTGGCACTTTAGTATTCTGTTTGTTGAATCCTAAGCAGACCTGTCAGTCCTACCAATATATTATTTCCTTCAAGCTAGCGCATTGCTATTAGACGATTTATGCACCACTAGCGCTGCTCCTTTACTGAATATACAGAAATAATATACTCTGCTGAGGTAGTGTCACAATGCGTAATTTATCAACATATCGTTGTAGCTTTTACCGCTGTCACCTTTAACAATATCACTGCTATTCTTTGGATGGTATTCCATTCAAGATGACTAGGTTTTACTTTTTAATTTTTCAGATTTCTATGTAACACAAAAGATAAAGAGAGAGATATCACCTCGTGGGTTTTCATTTTGAAAATAAAATGACCTGATATTCAGCAGTAGGGACTGAAACTCTTCTGCATTATTTAAGAAATAATAAATCAAATAATCCTTTTTCAGAAAGGGAAGAAAATGATGTTGGGAGAAATTCATTTCCTCTGCTTTTGTGAATGCTTATTGTGAAGTAGGGGTTAAAGCTCCCTTAAGGAATTTAATCAAAAGTTATAAATTAGTCCATAGCACCACCTGAGAATAAACAAATCAGAATGGAAGCTGCAGTAATTTTTGGCTCAACTGCTATTGAGTTGACAAAAAGCAATCAATATGTCTGGAATCCTTGTGAACTGCCAACATTTTATCAGTTCATTTATCATGTTTTTCAATCAAATTAAAGCTAAAAACATGGTTGATCTGAAAGGATAATTTGTTATGTTTGACATCACAAGCCCGTTTTAATCTAAATGACATAGAAAGGAAAACTTTAACTTTAATTCATTGTGACAAATGCTGCAATCAGGGTCAAGCAGAAGATACTTCATATTCCCTCCTTTGAGCATGAGCTTTATTACTCTTTACCTTTATGCATTTTCTTTTATAATACCTGCTTATAATGTCTTATGACATATGTTATACATATTTTTGCTCTCTGAACTTTGCATGTCATATCTTAAAGCATTTTATTTATTTGAACTGGCACTCCTTCCACAGTTGATTTTAGGCTGTAGTGCATAGTAATTTTAGAGACTTTAGTAATATGTGCTGTATATTCATTAGATGTTGTTTGTGAGTATAATATGCCTCAAACATACCTATGACTCCCCAGGGGAAAGTTTTCCTAAGATGCAGACTTACTGTTTATCACTTGTGCTTCAACAATGAATAATAACATTAGAACAAACTGAAGAAAAATACATAACTAGCTTTTATGGTAATAATGATATTTATAAAGTGATTCTAAAGTATTACTCAGCATAGTTAAACAAACAGTTAAATACAGATTATTTTCCTAGGAAAACAAGAGAAAGCATGCTAGTGAATACTGACCAACAGAAAAATAGCACTGATAAATGTTATAGTTGGACAATATATCTGAAAAACAGATTTGTTATTCACACTGCTGAATAAGATGAAAGTAAGTGGTTCATCTTCATAGTTATGTTATACCTTCACTATTATGGTTTACTCTTGGCAAGGTAACCTGTTGTTAAACAAATACAACATGTTTAAGATAGCCTCTCAGGTTAAATATAACCATAACGCCTTCTTCAGCTGTCAGAAACCTCAAAGGCAGGCGGGGCAGCACACAGCAATATGCTGAACTGGTGGTTAATGGTCCCACAACCACCGAGCCTGGTGATATAGTAAACCTGTCAGTGGACAAATTCAGTTCCAACTTTATCCTCCTATCACCTCCAGCCATCCTAATAGAAAAACCCTAAAACATAATTCCTCCAACTATAACTGAGAAGCAAGTACTGTCTGTGCTCATAAATGCCAAGAACACAGCCTCAGTGGGCCCTGATAACATCCTGGGATGCCTCCTGAATAGTCCAAAATGCAACTTTTTGGGATCTCTGATTGGATTCACTATTTAACTGCAGTCTTAAACAGGCTTTGTGCCACGAGAATGGAGGACTGCAACAGTCATCCCCTTTCATAAGGAAGAACCTTCAACTGATCCTGGAAACTACAGACCCATTAGTTTGACTTGTCCTATTTGCAAAGCCATGGAAATAATTATGATGGAAATAATCAAAGAAAGACATAGGACACCTCCAGACACTGTATCCATCCCAGCTTGGCTTTGCCAAAGGAAAGTCATGATTACTGAACTTGGTGAACTTCTTTGAAAAGGTCACTAAGGCAATGAATAAGGGGAGAGCAGTGCATACAGCCCACCTAGATCTGGCTAAAGCATTTGATACAATACACCACTCGGGCTTTGTCAACAAACTTAGGAAATTAGCCATAAACCCCTTTATAACATGCTGGATAGATAGCTACTTGGCTCATGGATAGGATCTAAGAGGTTAGGATCAGCGAGGCCACATCCACAAAGAGGCCAGTCACCAGTGAATTCCCTCAGATCCTTGTGCTAGGTCCACTCCTTTTTGGCATCTACTTCTCGGAGGTGAAAGCCAATGTCAAAGGCCTCTAGTTAACTAAGTTTGTAGATGATTGTAAACTGGGAGCAGTCATTAAATCTTCCCAAGATGAGAATACCCTTCAGGAAGGTCTAACACAAACAAATGCTTGGTGCCAAATCCATGGCTTAAAACACAGTGCCAAGAAATGCATTATATTACCTTTTGGGAAGTCAGCCACTCTAGGTAACTCTGTCACCAAGAAAATACCTATAAAAGTTGATTCAATAGTCAGGGATCTGGGAAATAATGTAGATAATAACCTAGTCTTTGACCAACATATATACAAGGTAGTAAGAAAATCCTGTTATGTTGCTCAGATTATAAGAAAGGGTATGGCATCTAGGTCCAGAGAGGTTATCATACCACTTTACTTGGCCCTCATCGGACCGATCATAGAGTGTAATGACCTCTTTGGTATGTATCTGATCAGAAACATACAGCAACTGGAATGTCCACAAAGGTTCCTTACAAAAAGAATACATGAAGTAAACAAAATGTTCTACACTGATTGCTTCAAAGCCTTGTCTCTTTACTCTGTATCATACAGATTTCTGAGATGTGATGTTTGCCTGCCATAGAAGGAATGCCTGAACCCTGTTTTGGTGAACCTTTTGCAAATCCAAAACAACAAACAGCATCAGAATGACTAGATCAAAAGACCTAAAATTTTGCTTGCAACATAAATAGGACATGTTGGGAAGACAGATATGTTTCTCATAGAATTCCCATTCACTGGAAAAGACTCCACATCCATGTGAAGCAGAATTCCTCACTAACCTTATTTAAGCACAACTTGGACCAAAGGATGGGCAACCAGAAATTCAACCCTGGTCTGGAGTCCATGTCTCTGATAGACAGAGGCAGTCAGTAAATCACCCCCTATGTAAATCAAATTTATGGGTGACATTTGGGTTGCACAGCTAGCCTTATAAGGGCCCCAATGGCCGTTAGCCTACTATACACCCATGAACCTATGAAATATGAATCTATGAACCTATATCCAGGGACTGTAACTACAATTTTTGTAACGGCAAAAATGTAAATGTTAATAGGGGAATATATATTAATTCAACATGATATTCTGCTACTCCAAGCCACAGTAATCCTGGAGTTAGTATCCAGAAAAAGTAGTTAGTACAGATAATTAAAAGGGTTGTGACATAACCTTCCACACTGGAGGGTGTAGGAGTTCTTGAAACCTGTCAAAATGCTTTAAATGTGTAACAGTGAATTTCACAATTCACTTTTTCGTCAGAATCACATTTGTATTTTTGATGTGCCAAGTATTGCAATATGAAGTATCATATTTGTGATAAACAGTTATTTTCCTTGTACAGAAAATGGCACAAAATCTAAGACAACTATCCATCTCTTACAAGAAGTTAGAAAAGGACTTCTGTTTTTGGGAGTGGGAGGAATGTGTGTTTCAGGAATATTCCATTAATATGAATAGCATAAAAATGAGTTTTGTGCTTCAGAGGGATGGGAGAATTTATTGACAGACAAAAGTAGTTGTTGGAAAGTGTTAGAATGCAGAACAGTGTCTCAGAAGTTAAAAGTTGAAGCCGTATTTTATTTAGAAGGAAAGTGAATGTGTAGCTAGAAAGGGTGTGCTAACGGTAGCTTGCTCGCCTCTAAGGTAAGCAGAAATAGCATCAGTGCTGCACAAGCCGTGAGTGAGGTATGCCTGGTCACTGAGATGATAAAGAAACAACAGTAGCAGTTTGGAAAGTGTAAGCAATATAGCACACCTGGCTATAGAGGTGAAATAACACGGAGGAAGGGTCTGAAATAAAAAAAGTAGAGATGTAGTCCATACTGTGCTACAGGAGCTGAAAGGGAAAGTGTCAGACCAGAAGTGGCACAGTCTATCTGGAAGGTTCAGTTTGAACAGGCACAGCTCGATCAACATTTGTGCAGGTAGGATCAGAAAATCAGAGCCAGAGGAAAAAGTAGTGACACAGACTGGGCAAGAGAAATTAGATAGCATAAAAAAGATGGATTATTTACAGAAGTGCAGTTATAGGGCTAATGTGTGATTCAATTTGAATGCCAAAGGCTATAGAAGGTCTGAGTATGGTAGTTGCATTCTTAAAGCAATTATTCAGGTAGACATGTTAATGGTACTGAAAGGAACAGAACATACTCAGAAAGTGACAGGCAAGCTGCATCAAGGGAAGGAAAGAACATCCATCAAGATATAGAGTATTGTAATTTAACTATTATGCTATACAGGAGCAAATACTAAAAGCAATATAAGAAAAGTCCTCATCAGGACCAATAGACATATAGGGACAATGATTATTTGTTAGAAGATCTGAACAGCTGGTAAGCTCTCATTCTAAAAACTGGCAGTGAAAGCTAAAGTAAGATTTTTATTTTTATATGCAGCAAGATTAAAGGCTGTGACCTTGGTTGTGACCTCAGTCTTACATCTCATATATGATAACCATCCAAGATGTAGTAAGTAACATGCAGTTATATAAGACCTATTTTAACACCTCCAAATCACTCTAAGTGCTTTATTTGTAATTTTAACATGTTTCCCACAACATGGTTACCAATGGGGCTTGATGTATCAATGTGAACTTGTTCTCCCTTAACCCTTTCTCTTTCCCATAATGCTTTGTATGACTCATGCCAGACATAAGGAAGTAACTTTGAATTCCCATGCCATTGGCATATAATGGGATTTGTGTCAGTCACTGTTATTTTCTTTACCTTTTGTAAAAGGACTGCTTATTTTCTGTCTCTAATCACCTTCATTTATGTTTGGCTCAAACCTTGTTTTACACTATACTTAGAAGTTATCCAGCTACAGCCAGAAAAGTAACTGAATTGCTGGCCTTTGTTCAGGGTTTTCTTTTGTAGTCTAAGACAAATTGATTTTGCAAGGGTCTCTCAGTGTAGTGACAGTTTTAACACCTTTGCAGCAGTGTGAGGGGAAGGGACTCTCAATTCCTCTTGAACACAATCTTAAGAGAGGGACAGCTCTGTTCCCTAACAGTGTACGACACTGGAATTTAATCAATTAAATATGTGGTTGTGGGGCATAGCCCCAAATATATGGGATGCAGGGGGAATTGCATTGCAAACGTGTTGCAACGTTTGCATTTTCCCTTTGCTGGGTTTCTGATATTCATTTTTACACTTTTTTCCCATTTGAAACTTAGCATTTTGACTACCATCTTTATGAATGGGAAACAGATAAACATATTTGAAAAGAAAAGACAGGCTGCATAATAAAAGAAGAACAAGGCTTCATTTAATGAACATTGAATGGGTCACATCCTTGATAAAAACAGAAAGGAATGCAGCTATTTGTGTAACTGGAACATATGAAAGCAGACATAATCGTCTTTGAAGACCAGCACTTTGGTAGGATGAAGATAGGCAAGTATGTGGACCTAGGATATGAGTCAGTGGCAGTCTGTAGATGGGGGAGGATTGGGTGTTGCAACACTGACATAGACGATGATACAAAATAAGGAACAGGATGCAGTAAAATGTTGTACTATAGTTAATATAAGAATAGTGTGTGTGTGTGTGTGTGTGTGTGTGTGTGTGTGTGTGTGTGTGTGTGTGTATATATATATATATATATATATATATATATATATATATATATATATATATATATAAAATATACATTGGTTCCAATTTACATGCCACACAGTAACCATGATAACTCACATGAAGAAATCTAGAGAGATTATGAACTGTGCTGAGAAGACACTACAACAAGGGAAGGTGCAGTTAGGTTCATAGGTTTTTACTATGTTTATGGCCAAAGCAGACCATCAAGAAGCTCAGCCACATTAAGCGGTACTGGTGGGAGACTAACAGTGCCACCCGGTGAATACCCTTTCTCCACATATCCCTGGTGAAAATTTGCAATCACCCATTTGGTCATCCAGACTAGTTTTAAATGTTGCTAGGGTAGTACTCTGTTTGATAGGTAAGAGCAGCCTATTCCAGAAATGAGGGATATGTTCAGTTACGGATCAATCATGCCATCCAAAGGTGTTAATGTGACAACGTAGGCTTAGGTCTCTAGAACATCTGTTTTCTTTACCACTTATTCTATTAAGGTGAAGGAGTTCAAAGAGTACTGGGTCATTTATAGCACAGAAAGCGAAACATAGATCACCCCTCAGGAGTCTGTATGACACTGAGAAGAGTAGCAGAGTTTTTAGTCTATAATAGTAGTAAAGAATACCAACAACTGAAATCTTTTTGAAGGGGAAATGTTGAGGCCCCTCAAGCAGGTATAGGTGCTTGGTGAGGCACATGTCAAAAGTGCATTATAGTCAATGATGGACCTAATAACAAGTGAATAAAGTGGGAGTATAACTTCCTTGGACCTTGAGGAGATACCACAAAGGCTAAGCTGTGCAAGGGAAAAGTAATGTCTAACCATCACAGAGACACTGTTTCAAAGGAGAGTCTATTATCAACATATGTATTCAAGTCCCTGATGACTGTATCAAATTTTAGTGGAGCGTTATCTATATAGTAAGCAGAAGTGATGTTAGATTTACCAAGGGAAGCTATGCTGCATTTTTTCATATTATGGGTAAGCCTAAGATTAACACAGCAAACATTTTTGGTCTAGATCTTGCTGGAGAATTTGATTATCAGAATGGGATTTGATAACCACTCCTAGTTTACAATCATTAGCAAAAGTGACATGAGGGAAATAATACAGAGCTTAAAGAAGAGAGGAACTGGGGGTATAGACTGACTCTCTGCAGAATACAATTAGGTAGTACAGATGGAGATAACTCCATTATTAATACAGGTCTGGTATGGCTGCAACCAGAGAACAGCATCATTCCCTTCATTACATGTGCTTTGTTGACACCCACACTCAAATGTTAAAAAAATGCAAGGATGGTGGAGAAGGGTAAGCAAATATCATTGTTATGTAATTGTTATTATTGTTATGTAAAGTGAGTGCAGTGTTAATGTCTGAAGTTCAAACAGTATAAGTAGGAGCTTTGATACATACAAAAAACATGACAAGTCTAAATGAAATCAAAAATACACCTTAATAAATTGTATGCAATGGTAATGTCTGAATGCCCAGATAGTATAATTAGGGCTCCCTACTGAAATGTCAGCACTGGAAATACTAAATGCTGACAAGCTGGGGAAAAAAATGAACAAAAACCCAGGAAAAGAGTGATTCTCAAAGATTGCTCTTCTTCTTTAAATTTTGTCCATGGGGAAATCCCCTGCACCCCCATATATATATATATATACATATATATATATATATATATATATATATATATATATATATATATATATACATATACATATATATATATATATATATATATATATATGTGTATATATATATATATATATATATATATATATATATATATATATATACATATAAATATATATATATATATATACCAACTCCAATATTGCCATACCTCAGAGAAAAGGGAATATTCTGAGAAATGGCCATCTCGGACTTAGTATATGTAAGTCAATTTTTCAGCCATTCAGTCTCCATCTTTCAAGACTCAATCTAGTGGGTCCAGACATTTCAAATGGTTACCATAATGGGAAGCTTTGATACATAAAAAAACATGACAAGGCTCTCAGAACTCTAGAATAAACTCTAATAAAATAAAAGACAAACTTGCAGATAAATACAGCCTTCTTATCTAAACATAAAGCAATATTAAAGTACCTCCTATAAAGAGTCAGTTAATAGACTGATCAAACAGGTTAAACTGGTTGCTGAGCAACAATAAATAATATAACATAATAGCACAAACATTGCATTTTGTTTGTATTTGTCAAATAATAATAACTAGTTGCTTTAGCTGAAGTTCACGCATGCTTAAATATTTTAATAACACTTTTTCAGCTTTTTAAAACATTTATAATATTTTAAAGGTCTCATCCTTAAGGCAAATTTGATGCTAACTGCTTTGTTGAGGCCAATCCACCTGGCTGCATCTTGCTAAAACTGCTACTTGCTCTCATATGGCAGGATGCAATGCAAATATTATATGCACAGTAAACATAATTCCTGGTTAAACAAAATTCATACTTTAATATTATTGAAGTGCTTCAGTACTCAAGTGTGCCTGCAACTTTCTGTTTTGCAAATATAACATTTTTTATATATCAAGAAGCCATTACGAGTAACCCCTTTGGTCATGCAGTCTGTATGGCCATTAAAACAGTAGCGATAGCCACTTTCAGAATGAACAAACTCTATATGATACTGATGCGTTTACAAATACTATGCTGAAAACATTTTGCAGTTGCCATTCATTCATACTAATGTTTTAATTAGATGAAGCGGTCTTATTCAGTAATTCTTTTGACTTATTTCCACATGTGGTAGAATAACAAAACAGTTGACAAATGAAGCTTTTAACATAATGTAATCATCGCTGTAAACCATCAGTTTCTAAATGATGAAAGAAATCTTCACAATGTTTACATCATTCTCTTTTACAAACTAAATCTACAACAAGAAGTATTGATAAATATGTAGAATTAAGTTAAATCTCTGCCACACCACTGACATACAGAACAAGCACAAACACTTCAGTGAGCTGTTTCAACAGAGTATCATAGGTACACCTTTCCATCCGATATCTGCTCACTAATTCTGAAATTCTCTATTAATAGTCCTCAATGAATAATTGTTAGGAGAAGGAAGGAAATAAATTACAGTATCTGGATCAGTTAATACTTAATTTTAAAATTGCAGAGCCACAACAACCTACCATACATGAAACAACAACTGATTATGCATTTAAATAATATGAAAACATACATCCGTAGACAGTCATTCTGACTGCAATAATAGATGAAAGCACATAAAAGAAAAATTTAGGCATATATGTAGGAAAATGGGAAACAGATATGTATTTACTTGAATATATATATATATATATATATGGGTCTACTACTATTCACTGAAAGCACATTTCACTGAAAATCAAATTAGTGTGCACTTTTCACTGAAAGCTCAATTCACTGAAAACACGATTCACTGAAACACATTTCACTAAAAGTTATATATGGCCTTTTCCCCACTGTAGTGCGACCCTGGAGTTAGTATATATAGTAAGGGGGGTGTGGGGTAAATATTTTGTACTATATACATGGATACTTGTAATTCCAAGCTATAACTGTTCTCTGAACATAATATATACTTAAAATATGTGGGGGGCTACGCCCCCACACCCCCAATGTTGGGGGCAGTGCCCTCCACACCCTACTATATATACTAACTCCAGGTTCGCACTACAGTGGGGAAAAGGCCATATATAACTTTCATTGAAATGTGTTTCAGTGAAATGTGCTTTCAGTGAATAGTAGTAGATCCATATATATATATATATATATATATATATACACACACACACACACACACACACACACACACACACACACACACACACACACACACACACAAAAACATAAAAAATGAGAATATCACTTGTTTCTTAGTTACTTTGATTTTCAGGCAGCTTTCCATGAATTTTTCTCACTTTGTCTCTAGAGTGGAGCAATATTTCAATCCATGCATTCAGGGAGGGAGATAATTTTTTAGAGGTTGTATATAAGTTAAAGTTTCTTCTAAGATGTCAAATATTTTTAATCCATCAGACAGAGGCATTTTAATTCTTACTGGAAATAGTAATAATATTGTTTTTCTTCAATTCTTTAGTAAAGTGTAAACAAGCTTTTCTTTTGGACATAACATTTGTAGAATAGTCCATTATCAAATCTGACTAGATTATCTTCAATCTCAATGGGAGGGTTGGACCAGACTGTTTTTAATATTAGATCTTTTTCCATACTAGAAATGAATTTCACTATGATAGAACTTGATGGAGCATTTTTACTTTTTGATGAAGAAATCAAAGACTTGTGTGCTCTTTAGATGCCAAATGATAATGCTTCTGGTAAGTTTAAACATTTATGAAGGCAGGTTGTTAGAAAGTTAATTATATGATCTTCTTCATATTTCTCAGGAAACCCCATATATTCATATATTATTTCTCTTTAGTCTTTTCTCAAGATAATCAGTCTTGTCAATGAACTAGTTATTTTGTTTTAATAAAAAGTCTGTTTGAGTCTCATTGCAAAATTCTTCCTTCATGGTCTGTCAGAGCAGTTTTTATACTGGAGATTTGTTAATTTTGTTACTTTATAAAGTTGATCATCATATCTGTTTCAGTTTTAGACTCCTCTTTAACTTTATCTTTTTGAAGTCTAGTTTGTCCATTTTAACAGAAATATCTTGCATACTTGTCATCAAGGATTGTATTCCTTTCTTCATGTTTAAATCTTGGATGCCATTTTTGGAATAACTTATTTTGTTGTTTTCTGACTGTTGAAGAAGTAATGAAGAAATCTGACAAGAAGTACGTACGATTACAGGAAAGTTTCGATATTTTTTCTGAATACGTTCTTTGAGGTTAGAGTTTCTGTAAAAAAATCCTTGTCAGATGATACTTTTGGGCTATATATTTGTAAAAAAAAAATTAGCATACAGACTGAACAACAGTTACTGCTGCTACTCTGCCATAATGGCCACTCCCCCTTCTTGGAATTTCTGATAGCTTGACGCATTGCATCTAATCTTGAATCATGCATCTCTTTGTAAGGACCAAATGCAAAGATGTCATCCATAAGAACAGCAACATTATCTGAGTATCTACTGAGTAAACCCAACATTTTACACTGAAAATTTTCACGTGACGAGGTTATACCAAATGACAGCTTTGTAAAACAAACTCTTCTCACTAGAATATTAGAGCATATCTGCTTTATGGCTTTCTTTTTCTAGAGGCATTTGCCAGAACCTAATGGGGGCATTTAAAATGGAAAACTTTTTAAAAACTGACTAGTTTAGGCAGAATGTCATCTAGTGTGGTTACAGTAAATCATTCACTTGCAACTGCAGCTTTTTTAGATTAACACTTGTTCACACATGACCATATCCTTTAATTACACTGACTGTTGCAGCAAACCAGTCAGTGAGTTCAGTTTTAATTTCTATTACTGCCAAGGCTTTGCATTCTTTTTAGTTATGAATCTGTTTTGTGAAGCATAGGAAATGACACCTTCCTCAGAGTGGTCAAAACATATGGAACAGATTTAATCCTTTACCAGTTTGCAATTAAACAGACAGATTTTATCAAACACATTTACATTGACTCCATTTATTCTGAAAATTAAGCTTATTTCTCATGCCACAGGTCTGCTAAATAGATTGTTTATGTATTACTATCTAGCACAACTTGGGCATGTTCTGCTCAGACATCAGTAGAAATCTACCAAAGCTTTTGAATTTTTCTGCAAGACAATGAATTTTGGTTTCTGCTTCATGCAGCTGCAGGCACTTCAATAAATGTCTGGATGTATCATATGATATCACAGTGACATCAGCCCCTGTATCAGTTTTGAAACTTGCTTTAATTACATGAATTTGATGTTTTACTTGGTATCAGATACAATAGTAACTGAAGCCAGAAAAAAAGTTTTCTGAACATTATTTTCAGATTTATTTTAGGAAATTGTTTGTCTTGCGAATGTTAGCAAAATGGTGTAGTCCTTTACATTTCTTACACCTTCTGCCATGTGCAGTACACTGCTCTGATTAAGCATGATAATGGTCACAAGTCATTCATTTGCCAAGCTTACGCTCACCCTGCTTCTCTTGCATTCGCTTAGTTTGTCAAGCAGAGTGTCTCTTTCTAAACTTCTATCTAATTGGTGTTATACCTCACACAGATCTTATTATTTTTACTTTAACATTCTGCTTCTTGACTAATTCTTCCTCTCTGGTGATTTGTATTACCTTTTCTAAAGTTAAATTCACTTCAAGTATCAATTCTGTCTCTGATTTGTAAATATTTTAAATCATTATTTTCGCATGTCTCATGTATTCAAATGAGACACTGAGACTGGGTATGACTTCCAAGTCATTTATTATACATACACACATCAGAAGCTGTAAGTTGTAGATATACTTTGTACTTCATATGCTTACTGACTGACTTGTTACTTCTAACACACACACACACACACACACACACACACACACACACACACACACACACACACACACACACACACACACACAAACATGTGCATCTCCATTCAAGCTTACATTCTCACTGACTGACTACACAAAATGGCACTGATCTTTTATTTATTTAACATTTGTTAACCTGGAAAGTCCGACTTGGAACAAAACCAATTTTCAGCTGAGGCCCGGGGAGAAATTCTCCAGACGCATGTCTTTGTAATGTGGGAGGAAACCGGAGCACCCGGAGAAAACCCACATGAATGCAGAGGACATGCAGACTCCACACAGAAGGCACCCCAGCCGAGAATCGAGCCAGGGTACCTCTTGCTGTCTTGCTGCGCTGTGCATCTTGTACATGCTCAGTAACTTATATGTATGTGGTGTTTAGCTACAATGGCTGACTAGGTTCAGTATACACACTAACCTACATCTTCTCTCTTTAATTTTGTTCGACATTGCAAAATACAAGAACAAAGCCATATTTAAGAGCTAGACAACATTTCAACAAAACATAACTGATTTCAATTCCAAGTTGCTGTGCATTTAGGGTTGGGTTTCAAATTCTACATGATCTAGTTACTTAGAAATTCTGACTGCATTTAGCAACAGGGACAGCATCTGGGGATTCATGCAATACTTCATCCAGAAAAAAGGAGGTCATTGTCCCACTGTACTCATCCCTCATTTGACCCATTATAGAATACAATGCCCCGTTTGGTATGTACCTCTCAAGACATCTGCAACAACTGGAAAGGCCACAGAAATACCTCACTAAAAGAATCACAGGCCTAAAGCAGATGCCCACCGCTGACTGCCTTAAAAAACTCCAACTATACTCTGTCGCATATCGTCTACTCAGAGGCGATCTTTGCTTAACATACAAGGCCATGTCAAACCCAGAGCTGCTGGACATGCTACACTTAAAGAAATCCCAATCCCTCAGAGCCACACGCTCCAGGGATCTAAACCTTGTCATCACAATAAACAAAACATGCTGGAGGGATAGGTTCCTGACCCAGAGACTCCCCAGACTCTGGGATAGATTGCCCATACATGTCAAGCAGAGTGCCTCTTTGGTCCTCTTCAAAAGGAACCTTGACGATTGGATGGGAGAAAGGAAATTCACCCCGGGGATCACTTCAGTCACCCTGCTAGACAGGGGTCCAGGGAAGTAAATAATGTGGGAAGAAATAGCCAGGGAATTGTTATGGCTAGGCTTGTATAGGCCCTAGGGCTGATAGCCTAGTACCAGCCTATGTACCTATGAACCTATGGAACATCTGGGTTTACCTCAGAGTTGTTTTGAAGAAAGGGTCTATATTACAGATTGACCTTTAGTGATTGAACATTCAAATGTTCGAATATGTAACAAAACAAAACAATAAAAAAAAAAAAAAAGGAAAGGATTTAAGCCGGGGGGCAAGCCTCCCTGCACCCCCACACCCCCAGTTACTTAAATATACCAACTCTGAGATTGCACTTCAGTGCACTACAGTGCGGAAATGGGAAATTTCTCATTCCCTATACTGTAGCGCGATCTTAGAGTTGGTATATTTAAGTAGTGGGGGTGTGGGGGTGCAGTGGGAGGGTCTATATTATAACATCGAAGTCTTAAAACCTCGAATGTTATAATATTGAACCATTTTGATTGAAAGACTATAACATTGAACACTCAGAATAGCAAATTGTTTTCCCTGGGAAAAAATTCTCTGTTCTGACAAACATACACTCAACACAAGCACACCAAAATAAATAATTCACACCATCCACTTCACAAAAGCCTACACTAAACCATACATACACTACTAGCTATCCACTTACCTTAACCCAACCTTAACCCTAAGGTCCGTAACTACCGCACACTCACCTTACCCGCTCCCTAACCTTAAGGTCTCTAACTATCGCACACTCACCTTACCCGCTTCCTAATCCTAAAGTCCCTATCGCACATTCACCTTACCCACTCCCTAACCCTAAGGTCCCTATTGCACACTCACCTTACCCGCTCCCTAACCCTAAGGTTCCTATCGCACACTCACCTCACCCGGTCCCTAACCCAATGGTCCCTATCGCACACTCACCTTACCCACTCCCTAACCCTACGATCCCTAACTATCACACAATCACCTTAACCCGATCTGTTCGCACACTTACCTTAACCTGGTCCGTAACCTTTGCTCCACAGTCAAGGAAATAGCGATGCTGCAGAAACGGCCCACCGAATACTTTCCCTAGGAAAGTATTCGATATTCTGCAGCTTCGCTATTTTCAGCGTTCGGTGCATAGGGTTTGATATTATAACATTCAAAGTTTTAAGACTTCGATGTTATAATATAGACCCGCAGGGGGACTTGCCCCCCTGCTTAAACTATTTATTTATTTTTTTCCTTTTGTTTTTTTTTTTTAAATTTGTATTCATATTCGAACATTTAAATGTTCGATCGCTAAAGGTCAATCTTTAGCAATTCGAACATTTAAGCGTTCAGATATGTAATATAGACCCTTAAAGAAAGCACACTGTCCTTTTGAATTCAAACAGTTGACTAGTCACTCTGGAAATTAGAGTCACCAGCACAGGCAATCTGCTGTGGCACTGGTTCTGAGACAGGTAACACATGTCTACGATTCCTTCTGCAATCCATTCCTTCAGACTGTATTATGTAAGATCTTGGTTCCTCACAAATGTCCTTCATGATAATAAATGACAGTGTCAGAAATGCCAGGATTTATCCATTATTTTAGTCAGGCAGTTAACTTTTATTTCACACGCTGCTCCCATGACTCAGTATTTTGTGATTCAGAGGCACTTTAGCCATGATGTGGAAAGACCTCATTATCAGCTAATTTGCACATCTCTGAATCATATTTACTACAGTTATGTATAGATCATTGCTGATCTGCATGTCCGGGTAGTTATCTGTTGTGGCTGCATTGTGTAGACATAGGGATCCCTGCCAGTCCCACTGCAACACATGCAAGGATACACACACACACACACACACACACACACACACACACACACACACACACACACACACACACACACACACACACACACACACACCACAGTCCCTGTACCTGAGCCTGAGTTGTCCCAGATCACCTTTGTACTGCAAGTGCTGCTAAGGCACAAAAATTTAGAGTACTCTCTGGAGTCTAGTGGCTTCTCCCACCCCCCACAATCCCTGTACTAGTTTAAGTGACATTAAGGCACATGTGTAGTGTCCCTGCTGTCTAGTACTTACCCCCACTCCAGAATCCATCTACTGTAGGTGTCATTATGGCTCTCAGGTTTAGAGTAATCCCTGGTAGCTAGTGGTCCCCTCATCCCCTGATCCCCATACTGCTGTACGTGCCATTATGTGACTCAAGTTTAGTGTCACTCCTGGTGCTATTATGGCACTGGAGTTTAGAGTCATCCCTGGTTGCTAGTGGCTCCCCCAAAACCAAATCCCCATACTAATTTCAATAGATCAACATGCCATGATGTGATGGACCAGCTGTGCTGATCTACATGTCTGAACAATTTCATGAATCAGTCAGTGCATTGATGCATTCTTGGAGTCAGTTCTGAGAGAGACAGCACATAGCTGTTTAGCATATGATTCTCCTCCAGACTGCCTCATTAGCATTCAGCACAGCCACTGACCCAGCCCTACATGGTGCTGCACATCTCTGTGCTAGAGCATCATGCAGCACCATGTTAGGGCTGTATCTGAATTCAGAATGATACCAAAACATGTACATGAAGGTCTACATGTCACAGTACAGCTATGAACTCCCCTACTGGCCTAGGCTAAGAATGCACTGCATTATGGGATGTATATATTCTTAAAATGGCCATGCTATGCAATAGTCTTAAAATGGTAATGCCTATAGTAAATTTTCACAGTATATACAAACTCTCTAGCAGCTCCTTTTTACTTATCATCATACATGGTGTGATGAAAGGAGCTACTGCCAGCACAGCTAGCTGGAATTTTGTAAATAATTATATGTCATTTGTGAATATCAAACTGATTTATACAAGATGCTGGTGTTACAAATGCATTAGAACTGTATTTCATATGTATATCAAAGTGATTTGCACAGACATTTGTGTTGAAAAGATATTTTGTAAAGTGCTTGTGTCTGAAATGTATGCACAGTGTATCTTAGTGGAGAGAACAGAAATGCACATGCACTATTGTAACTGTTTAAATGTAATTGTTTTAACAGATGAAACTGGAGGGTTAATCTCAGTCCAGCAAACTTTAGAAAAATATATGAAATGAAATCACTTTATAGGCTAGGCCATAAAGATGCTATCTCACAGGTTTCAAGGCAGCCAGAGACACAGAGTCTGTACTAGGAAGCTTTCTGTATTGTCTTTGGGGTGAACTAATTATTCTCTTGAAGTGTGGAGTTATACAGTTGTTTTATAACTTCCAGCACCTGCCAAAGATCTGAGCAAAAGCCCTTGTGTGTTTATTTTTACTGGTTGGTGCTAAGTCCTGCCAACTTCCAGCAATGGGGTTTTGCATGGGAGCTAGAAGTCAGATGACCAGAAATTATGTCATTCTGAAAGCTATCCCAGCAGTAATATTTTAGATATTATTTTGAGAAGTCTGTTGGTGAGACAAAGCATTCTGTATTCTGTCTTGGGCCTGACAACAACAAGAAGGACCACTCACCAAATCTGCCTTGCTCTGTTAAGTAAGTTATTAGGTTACAGTAACTCTCTTAGATACAGTCAGGAATATAGTGAAGCTTAGTTTAGATACTGTTTTTTCTTTATTTGCCTGAGCCTGCAATGTTATTTTAAATGTTTCCTATGATTTGAACTCTGATGTTACTGTGAATATATATTTAGTATTCTTTTATTCTTTTATTGTTTATCATTAAATATATTTAAACCTTTCATTGTGGCTGATCTTTGTAGAGATATTTAAGTTTTGAGAGTACTTGCATATTTATTTGGTGACACTGTGTGGGCCACTCCTAATTTGTTAAGGGCCTTAAAGTAGCCGGTGAGGGGTTCTGGTGGGAGAGGTAACTAGCTTATAGTCTGGGCAGAAGGGAGCACAACTAGTAAACCTGTGTCAGCCTTTCCCAGGTGTGTGTGTGTGTGTGTGTGTGTGTGTGTGTGTGTGTGTGTGTGTGTGTGTAAAACAAATCTCCAAGAGTATGTGTATCAGATACTTGTGCAGGTACACAAAGCACTGGTTGGACAGAGAAGAGTGTTGGAGGACTTGGCTTAGAACCCTGGCTCAGGACTCAACTCTATAGCTGTGCCAGTGGGGAGTCTTATTGGGGATCTGGAGAAAGAGGGAGAAACCAACCCTGGGCTGACTGTGGTCTCTGTGTCCTCTTGAGGGAAATTGTACTTGATGCACAGAGCTGCATCTGGAAATATTGTGTGTTCCTGTTATCCTCCCAGTGAACTCTGCCCCCCCCCCCCCAAGTGCCAGTGATGAGGACTGAGGCTCCTTGATTACCGATCTAGTGGTAGGTCATCACACATGGGTAGCACAAGTTTAGCTGTTAGATGAATTTAAGAATATGATTAACCAGTAACTCAGACAAAATTTGCCCTATGGTATTTTGGGAGGTCATTGAACTCATATTAATACTAGCATTATTCATTAATATAGATTTATCAGAACTGAAATTTGTCACAATATTATTTGCTTTAAAATTATAGTTTTAAAAGGAAGGTGCTAGTGAACTGTAAATCTGTTGGGTAAGGAAAGTTCTCCAGCCATATCACCTGTTACACTGAGCTGTAAAAAACATGGAGTTCATATATATTGTTGGGGTAGTTGGGCACTGCCCCTGTCATCTAGGTTAGGGTAGGCTTAATATTGATAACATTTGAAGATAATCAAATCTGTGCCTGGAATTTTGATCAAATATTTTTGATATACCACAGATTTGAATGAAATCATGCCAATGAATTCATATTTGATAGATGTGTTATCAAACAATCTCCTGCAGCTGTATAAGAATCTAAGCATAAGCACCAGAAACCATTTCCAAGTTAATGAATAAGGTGCTACAGATGTCACTACACAATCTACATTGTTCTCCAACATAAAAATCTGAAATAAAATATGTAAAGGAAACACCACTTACCCTACATTTCAGAGCATGTCCTGGATGGCTGAAATAGTGCATGCTTTTTTTTACATGTCTTCTGCCACCCAACATTTTTGTAATTAGTTTTATACATTCTAAACTTAACTGAAATAATGTTATCATACTGCTGATGTTACCAATGTAAGACTGTGGTGGGGAAATACAAGTACATTGACTTATCCAGTTAACAAGTAAACATTTTAAATAAAAGTAAATGTTTCTTGTTAAAAGACTCACAAATCATGAAACTTTGCTCAAGAAAGAAGTACAAGTAGGGTATTTTATTTTTAAGCATCTCATTTAAAAGTATACTTTTATTAAACTTTGCAATGATTAGTCAGGTGAATTGTAGTGATGCTATCACTTCTGCAAATATTAACTTCACTGGTTTCCATAATTCCTGATATGTCAGCTGTGTGTCATTACAACTTATAGACGTGCTTGAAAAAGTAAATAATAATTGCATATCTAATATGAGGAGAAAATCATATATATAAGATATTGATTACTTCAATAAATGTTTTGAATTTTCAGATAACATGGGGGAGCATCCATTATTTAATAATGTGTCCATTTCTTCTATGGGGTGGGACCCCTGAGGTCAGCATCCTGCAAAATGGACTTTTTTGATTGCTGCTTTAAGACTGTTGTGTGTTCATTTCACATGAGTGTGGTCTGAGCACTAGATACATAGCAATTATGCTGTGTGAAGTGATTTGCAAAGTGATTTTGGACCAGCCTGCCACCCCAGTATTGTGTTCCTGTTTCTTTTCCTGTTAGCCTTGTGGGCAATGCATTCATGAGCTTTTACTGGTAGCAGGAATGGTTCAGACACACTGGTGTAGGCATTGTCTAAAGGTGCTTACTCATCAACAGTATGATGTTCTTTTCCAGATGGCTAATTGATTCATTTATTGTTAAATTATCTGATTTCATATGTTAATATTCCACCACTACCTGTCTCATTGACTGTTTCCCTTACCCCATTGTCTGCAGTGCAGCAATGTCAATTCAAGAAGTGCCCACAAGCTTCCACAAGTATGTATCATTGTGGTTGTATCTCTGTTGTCCCCTTCTCCTGGTTATATGCCAGCTACAAGCTGCCCATTTGTCATAGCGGCCTGCTAAGCAATGTCTGTACCCACTTTCAGAAACAGAAGAGTTGCCTACTGCCAGATCAGATTCTATTTTCTCCTTAGCCAGGTCTTCTACTCCTGGGTCATTATCAGTGCCTAACCACTGACGTTGCAGATGGGGACACTTGTTATCTGCTAGGAGACCGAGTATCGATTACTTCATTGTAACAGCATTCACAAAGGGGGCACATACATTTTATCAACTCTTAATCTATAGGTATTTTTAATCTATATTGCTAAATAAAGGAGCCACCTAGTAAGGAAAACAAACCTGATATCCTTTGAGTACAGCTACAATAATGGAGGTATATATACCAAATGAAATGCCATATAAACAGCAGGATGATATATCACTTAGAAATACTGATCATAATACTGCAGATTCAAACTCAGCTTGCCTATATTCTTGGAAATACAGCATTACCATGATACATCATCACTATGATACACAACTACAAAATAGTTCAGAGCAGATGTTGAATGTGTCTTAGATAATATACACTTTAGCAAATGTGCCAGTTTATTGGATTTATATATACAAGACGAGTATACAAGCAAGAATAAAAAAACTAAATTTACTTTCGTGATATATATTTATATATGCAAATAACTGTATCAAAATAAAGTAGTAGTCTATGCTTTTATATCAAGATTGTATAGCTGGGCAATAAATTAAAGAAGTTTATGTTCCAAAAACATCAACTGTTCAGAGCTTTTAATTCAAACAGTATGTCATTGTAGTGGAGAGCAGACATGATGTTAAGGACTTACATTATGAAAATCATAGAGTGAATTTTGCCTGAAAATGAAACTTATAAGGCCTGTACATATGAATAAAAGTGCTGAAAATGCATTTATAGTTAATTAGCTGTTAATTAGCACTCAGCTGTGCTAACAGCTTTACCTGAATATGGCAAACTGAAAATTTAGAATGAAAGCTAATTTCTTAACTAATTTAAATATTTGGAAAGTTAAATAACTGAACATCATCATCAAACTGAGGATAAAACAAACAAATCAGATGCTATAAATAAATGTTTCTAAAAAACAAGTTTGAAATTATTATTTTCAAGCTCTAAAATCTAATTTAGAAGATAACACCACATAAATATCTGTCCTACTAGTTATATTCATTTAAATTACACATTATCTAGCTAGTATGTTGTCATTACAAATAAATTATACATATTAAAATGCATCTATATATAGTCTAGACCACGATTTAGCCATTTGTGTATCACAGTTTGAATACGTACTGTAAGTGAGGGGTTAGAATAGCAAAATTAGCATTTTGTTATCACAATTAAAAGAACAAAGCTAAGACAAATACTGCATGGGTGGTTCTGCTTTGATGCTTCTAAACCCAAACAATTGAAACACACTTCCTTGTCTCCTAAAGCATAAAGCTATTCTTTCAAATATACAAATGATCTAAACATAAGTTGTTAAGGGAAAACTTTTTTGCATAAATACATAAAACCTGGAATTGGAAACAAACATTTCTTACAGGGGGGCAAAGTCCCCTGTAACCCCATGGAGGGTCTTCACTCTTTTTTTATTATTTTTACTCAGGGGCTGCTGTAGCTAGGAGAGAAAAGCAATCAATAAAAATAAAAATTAAAAATCTCACTTTTTCTTTCAGTATTATATGATTTTGAATTACCCAATGAATACTATTAAGTGGTCCTTTATAAGTCACTATAACAAAGTAATCCCTATCATACATGTTGGAAAATACTATCCAGCCTCCAAGCTCAGACAAATAAAAAATGAACAATCTAAGAAGGACCAACTAAAGAGAAGCCTAGAGAAGCTTTGTTTAAAGGTACGGTTCATGTATCTACCTCTTCTAGTAATTATGAAGAACATGCTTTTAATAAACAACTTCAGTATCCTCAATTATACAGTATAGCTTAATAAAATACTTAGTTCTATAGCTTGAACAGTTTTAATAATTTTTTTGCAGCTGAAAGCTACCGGAGTGGTTCTGTAACTCTTGTCTTCTCAGAACAGCTGAACACTCAAACTGATTCTGTATTACCATGTTTCCATGATGCTATGAATATACTAACTTTGCTTGCAGTCAACAAACACTAGTTGGGCTATCCTTGTGTACCCTGATGAATTAAATATATGTGCGCACGAGTGCATACATACAGATGCGCGCGCGCGCGTGTGTGTGTGTGTGTGTGTGCGTGTGTGTGTGTGTGTGTGTGTGTGTGTGTGTGTGTGTGTGTGTGTGTGTGTGTGTGTGTGCTTTCAAGTAGGATTTATGTCAAAGTGTGGAACACAAAAACACTGTGGCCAAACAATGAAGAAATTACACTGATATACACAAATATTGTCTTCAACAAAAACCGAGAAAATATGCATTTTTACATGGTAGGGCAAGTATCCCCGTCACTCCACATACCTGGGAGTCAAAATATACTAAATGAAATGTGTTAACTTCAGAGATAAGACAGTGATTCTTCAGCAACCTAAAACTTAGCATATTGGCAATGTTTGACAAAAGTTCACTCTAAGTTATTTCAGAGATTAAACAGTCCATGATCTATGTGCCAATGAAAAACTACATGCTTCTATTCCATCAGGATGAGAATGTACAAGGTTAACTGAAAAATATTGATAATCCCCTAATACCACCTCTACATTCAGAAACCACAGGTCAATTATTTACCATTTATTAATCTTTCTAATAATCACTTATGGTATAGCTCCCCAGCAAATCTTGGCCTGTTACCTTGTTCACTGAACTTTCTTTTATCTTAGTTGGCTGCATTGAGACATCTGTTCTGGTCCAGTGCAAGCAGAATGGCAAATTTATAACTGAATCCTGACAGTGGAACTAATATGTCAACAAACCATATAAGGAAAGCACAATCACTGTCACACCATTGCAGAATGCAAAATGTCAAAAATAAAAAAAAAAAAAACAACCTTCTAGGGAAACACCCTAAAGAAAACTCACAGAGGAAGCCGAAACTACAAAAAACAACATTATCTGGTTAAACATTTTTGTCTTTATTAAGAAACTGGCTTTTTCAGAACAGTGCTCAAATTACATACAGTTCTTTTCACAGCAGGAAGCACCCCTCCAATCATTTGGCCATGTCTAGCATTTCTATGTATGCTCTCTCGCTAACAGAAGTCGCTGATGAAATGTTCATCAAGTTCCTATCCAGTGGAAAAAAATCACTGAAAGCCACTATCAGTAAACCTCAAACTAGGTTCTTTTAAGCCTCTTGCAGTCCCTCATTATGCCCCTGAACCCCACATACTTATACCTATCCATGGTCACATAACAGTGAGGAAATAGGTATACTTCATTAGCAATAGCAACAGAGTGCTTGGGCAAGTGACGCAGTCTTTCTCTAAGTATATAGCTGGGGAGAGATGTGAGGCTTGACCCAGAGCTCAAAAACTCCTTCTGGTGATTTTATTGTAAAGGGTTGTTTTAAGTATTAATTGCAGAAATTGATTTAGGGGTCAGATTGGACTGAGTAATATTTAAAGTTCAACTTACAGAAACAATAATAGCAAAAAGAAGGTCAAAACTAGTAAACAAACCAAAACTGCATAAAAAAAAAGAAAAAAAAAAGAAAACAATCCTGAGTTCTTTGAGCTGGTCCAGGTTTGTGCAGTTTTGGTTTGGTTAATATTTAAAGTTACTTAGAAATGTGAAAATATATAGAAGGGAAACACTAATAAAGAAATAAAGTATCTCATGGTAAATTAAGGCATTTATAGCTTAGGGGATCAATATATTTAAGTAGTAATAATAAACTGAAACAAGGCATGACAGAAGCCAAGGTATTTTAGAAGGAAACCATTTGAAATGTCAGGACCGACTAGAGTGAATCCAAAAATACAGAGACTGAATGGCTGAATGATCGGATTTGTATATAACAAGTCCAAGATGCCATTTCTTGGAATATTCCCTTTTCTGTGAGGTATGGAAATCTTGGAGTTGGTATATATAAGTTCAGTGTGTGTGTGTGTGTGTGTGTGTGTGTGTGTGTGTGTGTGTGTGTGTGTGTGTGTGTGTGTGTGTGTGTGTGTGTGCGTGTGTGTGTGCGTGTGTGTGTGTGTGTGTGTGTGTGTGTGTGTGGCTGGGGGGGTGTTGCTCCCCCAAAAGAAGTTTTAAGGAGAAGAGTGATCTTCATGACTTGCTGTTCTGTTTTCTGTCTTTTTTTCGGCATGTCAGCACTTGGCATTTCAAGAGCCGACATTTCAACTGGGAGCCATTTTGGCAATTTTGGCAATTTTGGCATAACAAAAAAGTTAATAGACAGCTCCTCCAAAAGTACATGGAGGCAGTAAAAAAAGCAGGCAAATATGCTTTTTGTCAGTGCGACAGAAGCTCTCATTCACACTAATGCCATATATAAATCTGAAGGAAAAGGTAAGAAATTACAGAAAGTCGCATATGCATAGTACAGGTGTGGTGTTTAGTGAATGTAAATATACTTAGCGAAAATAAAAAAACTGGGTAGTTCTGCATTCGTTTGGGTGACTGTTGAATGAAATTAGCCAAATTAAGTATAAGTATAGAAAAATAGATACTATATTATAAGCTAGGAAGACGAACTCCAGGTGGGATGGATGAGATGGGTAATCCCTCACCCTAGGATCTGCTATAGGCCATCAGTAGCTGACAAGGGAACATGAGTAGACAAATACATACATAGATGTGTAAAATATGAGTTGCCATCAAAATTAATAGACACTACAACAGACGACAACCAGGTAAAGCTAATTTAGTAATCATTCATTTTGTTTTAGATGAGCTAAAGTTTAAGTTGCCTCTTAAGTAAAATACAGAGCACTTTGAATATGACAGAAAAATAGAGCTGATGTCTATGCCAAGGATTATAAACAAATTCAAATAAACTAATAATGCATTTTTAATGGTAAGAAATCTTACAATCACAATAAAGCAAGAATTAATAACTTTAAGCAGTGGTGACATGAAAATGAGTAACAAGAGTTTCTGGTTCAGAGAAGTAGAAGGTGAAATGCAAATTTATTTTAATTTATAATACTACTGAATGCTCAAATGGCCCAACAATGCAACTAACAATGACTCCACTGAGATTTGCTGAGGGGTGCAGAATGCTCAGTAAATGGCTGTTAGGTTTTCATGCGCTTTATAAATGTGCTTATGGAATAATGAAGATAAGTGCGATGCTGGGGTAATAAAGATTAATGCAAGCAACTGCAAGGCACTGTGACTTGGTAGAGTAAATCATGGGAAAAGTTGTTAAATGAGGTGACCTTTGCTGGGGGAAAGAAGGATGAGGTCCTGTGGCTGGTAATCACCCTTACGATGAATCATAAAGAATACTGTGAAAATATGTAGCCAACAGACTGCTGGTGTGTATATCTATGAGAAATGGCCTGAAGCTCATCTTGTGGTCATACAGAGAAGATAATATAAGGATTTTAGACAACATGAGGAAAGAAAGCTACTAGGAAAGTGAAAGGAAATGAGAGGCTATAATATAATGAATGAGTCAGAGTGCTTGGCATGTATACTTTGGTTGTTGACAGAAGACAAAGGTGATGTCACATTTTATCAAAGGTATGTGGATTCATAGGGTACAAGAAAAAAATGACAGATGAAAGAGCCATGACTAAAGACTGACATAAGAAAATACTGTTTCATGAACACGGTAGTGGGTTCCCTTGGCAGAGACAATGGTAGAGTGTATCTCAGCTGGAAAGTTGGAAACTAACTAGAAAACATGAACAAGGAATGAACTAGGAGAAGGAGAAGAATTGTTGTTTACATGCTGCTTACAGTTCACATATGCGTTTGCTAGATTGCTGACTACTTAAAACATTACACATACTGAGCCTGGTTATATTATTAATAAGATTGATGCCCCTGTTGTTTGCTTTAACCAGGAACTGTCTGACCTCATGACTACTTCTGAAGCTTGATTTAAGACAGCTTTTTCTGTAGACTTTACTGCCACTTGCAATCCTAGTACTAAGATTAAGAAGTGGATTCCTTATACGTCTTGTTAGCAACTAGATGTGTAAAGATTAGTAAAGGGGGTTGGAAAGTTTTGTTTTGAAAAATATACTGTCTAAATCATAAAAATGTCTTTATTTCAGTTTGCAAATGTATAGCAGAAATGGATCTGAAAGAGATTACAGAAGGTTAAAGGGACTGGGGGGAGGTAAATTCTACTGCCAAGGAGTATGTGACTATCCATTGTAAAATAGTTGCCCTACACAAAATTTGTCACAACCAACAGGACTGAAATCTGGGTATTGGTAAAGTCTTAATCAAAGAGACTGAACAATTTTTTTGTAAAGTGGGCATACAATGCTGGGAAATCAACCAAGGGTTGTATATAGAAGAGATAAAACTTTTAAAAATATGGTGGAAGGGCAAATAGCAAGTCCATGGTATCAAAGAGGTCATAAAAGGGTATCTATAAATGGGGTACATTTAAACAATGTAAATACTTTTTGGAGAGTGAAAAAGTAAGGCTAAATGGAAGGGAATGGACTTATTGGAAAACTTATTATAATTGTATATTCAACAGGGTGATAAATGTGGCTATGTGCCAAATATGTTCTGGGTTTTACATTGGTAAAACTCAGAAAATGCTCAGAGAGTGAATTCATGAACATATTGTTTGTCTTTTCGGCTTTTCTCAGTTAGGGGTCGCCACAGCGGAACACCGGTCCGCTAATGATTGGCAGTAGTTTTTTTTTTTTTATAGTGCCGAGTTCCCTGCCCGACGCCCAACCTTCAGTGAAGGCACTCCCATTCACACATGTCTTTCAAAGGCCACTCGACCATGGGGAGGACATGCAGACTCCACACAGAAGGCACTCCAGCTGAGAATCAAACAGGAGAACCTCTTGCTGTGAGGAATTTATGAACATATATATGACATTAATAAAAACAGTAAATGAATTGGGAAAACACATAGAAGAATTTCCTGGATATTATTTTAAATTGCGGGGGGGGGGGGGTAGATGGAATTTGTGTAGATATCAGAGGGAGATTCTGGAAACTCAAGCTAGAAGTGTTAGAATTAAGATGACAATTTATTACCATAATTGATAAGATTCCAAGACTAAATGAGACTGTGCCCATTGATAGTACATTGAAATTGACAGTTGAAACTGTAAATATGTTTTAATGTGTGTATTTAATTAATGTGTATATATATATATATACATATATATATATATATATATATATATATATATATATATATATATGTATATATATATATGCATGTAAGTTATAGTATGAAATTTATATAATTTAGAAATATGTATTGATGCTATGTGTCTTTAAGAAATGTTTTAATATTTAAATTTATTGGACGACCACATCAATTGAATGTTATTTAAATGATTGCTAAAGTTAATTGCACTGTTCTGAGGAAGTCCCTGGATGACTTCAGGACGAAAATGACAAACCAGTGCATTTTATTTGGTTCTTTATCATTTTGTTATTATTTTAATAAAGTGGTTTGTACTGAGGAACTGGTTTGTGTTTTTTTATTCAGTGTTTGTACTGATCCCCAGAAAACAAAAAGCAACAGACTGTGCTGACCATGAGCAATACCACTGAGTTATCATGCCAGAAAAATACTATTTTGAGCCCCTCATGATTACATTACACCGCCAGTAGAATGAGAGCTAATGAATGACATGTGGAGTTCGGAAAGGGTATTGGCACATCAAACTAAGTGTTTAACCTTTGAAAGACCCTAGATAAAGCATAATAATGAAATCAGGCCCTCTATATAGCATTTGTTGGCTACAAGAAAGCCTTTTTCTGTGAATCATTGCAAGTTGTGGATTATAGTAACACATATGGGCATCAGAAGCTATTTCATTCTAGTCATCAGAAACCTGTACATACACCAGTAAATATCCACTAGAGTATGGAATGTTACTTCAGAACCCTTTCAAGTGAAAAAAAAGGATTATGGCAAGGATGCTTAATTTTATCTACATGTTTCTACTTGTATAGTGAGGAAGTGATGTGAAATTCTGTGAATTAATTAGATATGTTTGATTTTCAAATAAATCAGATGAATATTAATAATTTAAACTATGTGGACAATATTGTCTTCATTACAACATCACAGGAGGACTTACATTTGAGGATTTGTAACAGCTGGTAGATAAATTAGATGAAGTAACATGACAAATGCCTCAAAGTTTCTGCCTGCTCCGTTCGCCCTCGCTTCACTCGGGCTCTCTCTGCTCCTCTACCCTACCCTCATTCCCATCCACCCCCACATCAATTACTTTTGTAATTAACCATCTTTACCCCACCCTCCCTGATCCCCAACTTCCTGTACTCCCCAACAAATCATAACCTTCCCATCTTAAAATAACCCCTCCCACCTCTTGACTCCCTACATCTAACTCCTCACACCCTTGTTCATTGTTCTTATTCCCTCTCCTCTAGCTGACTGTTACCATACACCTTCCATCTATCAAACATCTACCCCCTTTCATATTCTCATCATCCTCCAGTATGTTCCTCCATCTCTTCTTACCCTTTCTTCTTCATCTCCTAAGCAACCCCACTTCCTACCACATTCAGCTAAACCTACTCCCCTCTTCTTTCACCTCCTCTCATAACACAATTGACACCAGCAGCCACTACACTTCTCCCTTTTCTCCCTCACTCTTCTCATGAACCAAATTCAATCTCCCCAAAATCAAACTGTCTCCAAAATTCCCCTCATTCCACAGAATTAAACAGAAGTTTCACTCACCCTACCTCTATACATCACTTCTCTTCCTCCCACTAAACGTCCTTCAACTCTCAGGTGACATTCACCCAAACACTGGCCCACACTCCAATTCATCAAGTCCTACTTATACCTTACAAACACTTCAGCAGGTACCTAAACCTAGTCTCAAACATCTGTCTTTCTATTCAACCAAGATCCATACTCAACAAGATAACTGAATTCCACACCTGGATAGCCCAGCACTCCCCCAACATAGTTAGTCTCTCTGAAACATAGCTCAAACCACATAATGTAGATAAAGAATTTCTCCCCCCTGTTATAACATTCCACACCTGGACAGACAGTACAAAAAAGACACAGGCATTGTCATTATGTGCTCTCACCTCCTATGTATATCTCCCCCAATTAACCCTCCCCCCTCCTTCCACCCAGCTGAACTTATTATTGCCAACTGCAAACTCAACAATCATAACACTCTAACCATAGCTGCCATCTATATACCACCTGAATAGAACATACCCTTATTAGAACAAATCCTACAGTGGATGTCTGACAATATACATAATAAAACAATAATACTAGGTGATGTTAACATCAATTGGCTCACCCACATCTCTAACTCTCCCATCACCAGCATAAACCTATATGGATACACCCAACTTATCTCTTCACCCACTTTTTTCATAAACCCACAAATACCTGCTCTATCTTGGATTGGATACTTGTCTCTAAGCCTGACCTCTATCACTACCCTGAATCCCTACCAAACTCAGTCAGCGCCCACTCCCCTATACATATCCAAAGATTCTCCCCCACCTCTCTAGACCTCATAAATTTAAAGAGTGGCAAATGCTAACCAACCTCAACCCAGATACATTCATTAATTCTCTCTCTGCTATTGACTGGTCTTTCTTCTCTTTTCTACCTCTAGATGAAACTGTCCTTCAATTCAGCTCCATCTTCCTAAACATTCTGAACTCTCTTGCTCCAACCAGAACTGTCAGAGTCAAATCACAATGTTCCCCTTGGCTCTCCAACTCTACTTGGTCTCTTATCAATAACAGAGATTGTGCCTGGAAACTCTGGACTAAGGCCAAATCTCCCACACACTACCAACAATATAGGGAACTCTGAAATTTATTCAAAACACACATAAACTCTGACAAAAAGAACTACTACCTCTCACCCCAAGATACTGAACCCAGGAACCCTAAAACATTTTGGAATGCTGTCAACACAATTCTCCACCCAGGAAATATCTCAACTCCCAACCCCTGCCCCAATAACACACCCCTTGAAACTGCTTAAAGTTTCAATTCATACTTCATATATACCATCAACAAACTTACGTAAACTGTTCACCCAACCAGCCCCACACCCCTACCAAACCCCGACTGCAAAACAGTCCTTTCTCACTAAAACAAATTCCAACCAGCTGCATCAAAAAACTTCTTATCAAACTTAAACCAGGTTCCCATTCAGCTGACAAAATGCTGCCTCTTTTCCTAAAAGCTGCTGCTGACTCCATAGCATATCCTGTCTTCATCTTCATAAACCTCTCTATTAGTGAATCCACTGTTCCTGCCCTCTGGAAAAAGTTCCACACTATACCAATCCACAAAGTTGGAAATTCTGTTGAGCTCTATAATTATTAACCTACTGCTATACTCTCTCCCCTCTCCAAAACTCTTGAGGACTGTGTTTATAAGCAAATCTCAGCTTATCTTACTTGTGAAAACTTAATCACCCCAACTCAACATGGCTTCTGCCCCCACTCCATCTCCCTAGTTAGAGACAATGACAAACTAGTGTCCTGCATCTTTTTAGATCTCTCCAAAGCCTTTTATACTGACTGTGACCCCATCCTCCTCTCCAAACTCTCTCAGCTCAACCTCTCTTCAGCAACTATCTCCTGATTCAATAGCTACCTCAAAGACAGACTACAATCTGTAAAATGGCTCTCTGCTTTTTCTCCTTTTCTCCCCATCAAAATGGGCACCCCTCAAAGCTCTGTTTAGGTCCTCTCCTTTTTAACATTTTTACTAACCAACTTCACACATCCTGTCCTCAGTCTTCCCTTATACAGTACACAGATGTCTCCACCATCATTTCTATTGCTGACAGTCCCACTGACCTAATAACCCTGATAAAAACATCTTTCAAGCTCATTGAAACATAGCTTACTAACAACCAACTCATACTAAACCCTAAAAACACAAAACATCTTCTCTTCCACCCAAAATCCTTTTATCATCTTAAATCCTCATTCAGCATCTCTTCCCTCAACAACACTATAATCATAGCTGAATCACACACTAAACTGCTTGGAGTAATAGTGGACAATCAACTAAACTTTGACCTTCATGTACTTAACTGCATCCAGAAAACCCACCAAAAGCTTGGTTTACTCTATAGAAACAAAAGGTTCCTCACACCCAACTCCAGGATCCCACTAGCCCAAATTTGCCTTCTCCCCAACCTCTTTTACAGCTCTCAAATTTTAACCAAATTACAGTCTTCACTACTTTCCAGCTTTAAAACCACCTACAATAAAGTTGCTAGATTTGCTGCCAATCTGCCCTCAAGATCACATGACTGTCATGCTCTCCGGACACTCAGCTGGATAGAGTTTCCTAACCAACTCTTATTTACCTAACTTCTCAATATCCATACTATTTTAAAAAAGCCTACCGCTTGCCCTAGCATTTTCTCACTTATCTCTCTCTATAAGACCCCTGAATCCCTCAGAAGCTCTGACCAATGTCTCTTACAAATTCACAAATCAAAACATCTATTGGACAGAATCTCTACAGCTACTTCCCTGCTCTTGCACAGAACAAGCTCCACATGAACCTTAGAAACATTTCCTACAGCCACAAGTTCAAGAAAACTCTCAAAAGGTACCTTAATAGCACATGGATTTGCCTCTATAATCATCCCACATGAACCCACCCCTTTCTCTATCACTATCCTCTCTATTCCTCCCTTCTCTGTTACCATAACTCACTTAACTGCCCTATATTGTACAATTACCCTCTGAAGATAACCCAGTGTATTATGTAAATTCATTCAAATGTTTTATTGTATACTTCTTTTCTAGGTTTTTCTTCAGTGTTATAATGCCTCTTACTATATTGTACTGTGGAGCTTTATCTACATTTGCTTAACTATTTTATTATAAAATTTTCACTGTATTTATCTTCGATTTTGTAAATATTCTTGCTTACTTGTACTGTGCAGCTTTTCTCCCTTGGCCTCCACTGAAAAAGGGATTTTTGATCAGATGGACTATCCCGGTTAACAATCAAACAAACAAACAAACAAACAAACAAACAAACAAACAAACAAACAAACAAACAAATAAAACCTTCAACACATATTATCAAATCATGGAATGTGTCTTGAGCAACTGAGTACTTTTAAATGGTAACCATTTCAAAGGTGAGGACCAGCACCCAGCCAGAGTGAGTCCTAAAACATGGAGACTGAATGGCTGAAGAAATGGACTTACATATACCAAGTCTAAAATGGTCATTTCCCAGAATATTCCCTTTTCTCTGACATATTGCATTCTTGGAGTTGGTATGTATAAGTTCGGGAGGGGTGGGTTCAGGGGAGCTTATCCCACCTGCAAAAAAGACATTTAAAGGAGAAGAGCAATCTTCTAGATTCACTCTTCTCCCATAGCTTTGGCCATTTTTTGGCTTAATGGAACTTGGCATGTTGAGTGCCAACATTTCATTTGGGAGCTCTTTTAAATATATAGATGTCAATATAAACCAAGACATTGACTGCAGCAAATAAATTCTGGTGAGGCTAGGAGCAGGTAGATCAAACATAAGATTGTGATGCAGGTGTGGAATGATTGCATAGACTGAACATAGCATCGTTCACCCATCTGAGGAAAGATAACAGTCTAGAAAGATACCAAGCTGAGACTGCTCAAACTATTAGTCTGGCCAATTGCAATGTGTGAGTGTGAAAGCTGGACCAAGAAGGAGGACATCAGAAATATAGAAGCCTTTGAAATGGATGGGCATTGCGACATTTGAACATCAGTCAAATTAATTGATCCTGAGAGAGCTTCAAGCAAGACGCCAGCTTATAAACATGATTACTCAACAAAAACAGATATTTTGGTCAATGAAGATTTGCTACCACTGAAATCAATGGTGCTGTCAGGAATTCCACTGGTTGTTTACTTTGCGTGATGGAGCATTAAGCCACAGTCATTATTGTCTTGCAGTGGTAGTGGGGGAACTAGATCACCTTCTACCAGAAATATATTTTGTGACCAGTGGCAAGGTTTGCCTTAACATCCTGTAATCATATATTGGGAAGTAGTGGTTGCCCTTCGTCAGCATTTTACTCCTTGTGTATGATGAATAACCATAGGGCTGGGACCATGGCCATTTCATCTTGAGTTTTATTTCCCTTTCAAACAGAACTTTCAGTAATTTCCTCCAATTAGGCCTTTGTTTTTTCCATTTGTGTTCCCCAATTCCATCTGTTTTACTTTGCATCTTTCTTTCCCTCAGCTTCTTGTTTCTGCATATTGCCTAATTGCTCTTCTTTTTCTTGCCACTTCTTTTAAAAACCATAATGATCTTTTGAATCATTTTGTTTATCTGTATGCATCACAGTTTACCACCTTTTTGATAGCACTTCTGATTTTTCACCATAGTTTTTCAAATTCGCATCATCACATCAAAACTCACCAAAAGAAATCCCTTAGGAAAGAAGTACAAAAACTGAAACTGCACAACCCAATGAAACAACGTGGTGTCAATGAAAATAAAAAAAACATTTCAGAAATTGCTTTTGCAGGATGGCAAGCACTCCAATATGTCCACTTGACATCTAACCCTCCTTACTTAAAACAACTCTGTGCTTCCACAACCACAGAAAATGTCAGGATACATTTCTGAAAGTGATCCAGACATCCTGGGTTGGTTAGTGGAAAAAGTACTAAAGGTGATGATAGGGGACAGAGAGGAGTAAAGAGGAAGTGTCTGCTTGCCTCTCCATGCCAGAATCTCTAATGGTCACCAGAGATCCCATGGAAGTACTTGCTTACAAGGGGGAGGGGGGAAGAGGCTCCTTTAATGTTTATTAACCACGGAATGAGAAACATACTCTTGCAATAGCTCAATATATGTCCATCCCTTACTTGTGTATAAGCACATATGGAGACTGTTATAGCCTAGCCAAGACCTTCCTCCATGAACAAGATCGGCTAAATTATGATGTTATGCAACCATTAATCATTCACAGGGAATGAATGAACCAGTCAGGTAGAATGGTTAGTTGACAAATGAAAAGAAAAATAAATTAAAATGAAAATAAAAAAAAAAAAATATATAAAAATTCATCTTGTTTCCTGGGCTACAGAACTTTGATCCCTAAGGCAATGAGCAAAGCTGTATTTGTAGTTCAGTTAATCCCAAAAGATTAAAAACACTAAAAAAGTATACGGCATAAGTACTAAAAAAAGAAAATATAAACTAAATAAAAATGTAAATGCAAATTAAAACAAACAGTTCACTAAAACTGTCAGCTGATTTAATTTACATGACAAAGAAAGTGTCATTAAAAGTGTCATTGATTAAGCTGCATGTTCTTTAGTACTCCTCTTTTAGGGTGGTGTCATAGTACATTTCTGAAACACTATACCATCCTGACCCTTGTTCTGCCTAAAGTACAGCATTCTTCAATGTGTCTTCAGCTATACTTCCTGTGAATCCCACTATTGAATGGTTAGCCGTTCCTCACTAGGTGGCTACCAGCTTTTCTAACTGAGGTCTTTGCTCTGTGTCATTTTGAGAGTATTGTATCTAAGTTTCTCTTGCAGATAGGTTCTAATGCAATCTGTTTAAGACATTCACCATGCAGAACATCGGCTATGACCCCCATTTCTTATGGCTGCCAAAACTCATGTCTTCCAGTTAACATCTGAAACATTCAGGTTTTCTATCAGCAGTATTTAATTTTTCCCCACACTAAATATACATTCAATTACTGTCAAGCATTTTTCCATGAATTCAGATGAGAACTTTGAAATAAGGATTCCACTATCTCCAAATATAGACTGAGTCAAAGTCAGAGAAAAAATGCACTTGCCAAAGCTGCATATGACAGCATTACAAACATTCTTTTCTGTGACGGGGGGGGGGGTGACCTTCTGCACCACTCCACTGTAGGGACTTTGCCCATGTCCCTGCCCCTTATTTATTATGGTCTAACTACTTAACTGCACAACATCAGAGAAAAGAGAAAACACCTGGTGAAATGCAGCTCTCACAACTGATGTTTTACAGCAGACCTGAAACTATGAAAACATATTCTAAGCAATGAAGGTTCAAAGCGTCTGACTCATGATATCCTTACAGGAAATCTACGTTTGGTTACTCTTAGGTATTCCATAAAGAAGCCTTTCACAAACCAAAGAGTGCTTTGGCTTCAAGCTCAGAATGTTAATGCTCATTCAACTAATGCATATAGTCAGCATTCATACAACATTTAAGCTCCACCATGTCAGTCTCCCTCTGTCTCACTATATCTTCCTCTTTACTCATAACATATGCTCTTTTCTTCTTGCCTTCTGAAATACCACAAAAAAAAGAAAAAAATAACGGCACCAACTGTAGTCAAATGAAACGTTAATAAAAACTGCTTTACTGCACTGATTCCCACTGATAATGTTGATCAGAACAATCTTAATAACAGCAACAACATTGTTTCGAGGTTAAAGGAATTTGACTCAACTCTGCTAAAATATAAAAAATTGCAAGCAGAAACCATTTATTTTCGGGAATGTATTAGTCAGAATATTGTGCCGAAAGGACTAAGACAGTGGAAATATCCTTCTGGAGTCATTAAAGACTCCATTTTCCACAAACAGCTTATACAATTTTTTAACCAGCAAGGTCTTAACTTTTTGGAATTACTTATTGGGGCTTATAACAACCAAATGATTGATCTAAAAACCCAATTAGAGATCCTGGAAAAGGAAATTAAAGATGACAATGAGTTTATTCATTATGAATATGACTTTGGGCGCATATTCATTACCATTAACTCTTTGTTACACAAGATCAATGAAACTAAAAAACGTAAACTAAATAGAGACAAATTAGCCTGCAATAAAAACATGGCATATCCGGATCCCCCTCTCTTATACAGTGCAATGGTACAATCTCAGACAACTTCCCGTTCAAATACACACCACGGCTTTAATGGCAACAATGACCAGAGCTCAGATTTTGATTTAGAGGAGTTTCCTCCGCTCTTAATGGATTCAGAGCTTGAGAATGGAGAGCCTAATCCAGGTCCAAGGAGAAGTGAAAGAATTAACGAAAAACAACAACAACGAAGCCGGAATGAGGGCGACAGAAGTACGCCTAACCAGTCTTCGGTTTTCAGCAACAACGGAACTATCGGAACTCGAATTCATTCAAAAACAACAAGAAATCCCAGAACAAGAAATTTTACAATCGCCGCAAGAAATGACGAACTTTTTACATGGTATGCCTGTAATTATTTACAACATTGGTAGAGACTTTAAAGTTTATAATTATACCACCTACGTACCTGAACAGGAACTCATTGAATTGTTAGCTAAAGGTTTCAATTTTGCTTTGCCTAGTAATCTTAATTTACCACGTATTTTATGTGATTTGAAGTTATACACTCGTAAATTAAACTTAAACACTATGTTTAGAGGCAATGCTGACATCTTGAATGATGAAAGGGTTCCTAGTACTTATAATCCTCCATTAAACACACATATCGCAGCATTTGAAAAAGTTTCTGAAATGCATTTTAGAGGATTGTTTAACAAATGTAATAATGTACAAGACAATAATGTGTATTACAGGAACTTGATACAAACAGTGAGAAGCCATCAGATAAGGGTAATGAAACCAGACAAGGGCGGGGGGGCAGTCTTAATGTATGATACAGATTACAATGGACATATGCAAGCTATACTAGCTGGTGAGGACTATGAAGTTATATCTAGAAATGAACTTAATCAAGCTCTTCATAGAATTAAAAGCACTTTAAATGATATGTTCATTGAAGGAAGCCTCACCACTGAGTTATATCATTATCTGGATATGGCAGCCCCCCGTTTACCCATTATGTTTGGTGTTCCCAAACTTCATAAAGGTTTGGTCAACCCATCTTTCAGACCCATCATAGACGGCAGGCAATCTATTACATACGCCTGTGCCAAATGGGTCGATAACAAGCTCAAAAATATTCTGGAAAATGAATCACAGATTTGCATTGACTCATGGCATGTGTTAAAAAATCTTAATGCAATCCCTTTCCACGACAACTATGTGTTCATGACAGCTGATGTCACTAATCTTTACACGGTCATCCCACAGGACACAGGCATTGAATGGGTTAGGGATTTGCTTTTACTTAAAAGTATAGATGGGGCTGAAATTGATCTAATAATAGCATTATTAGAATTAGTATTGAACAATAACTATTTTTTGTTTAAAGACACCATATATTTACAAAAAACTGGTGTTGCGATGGGCTCGCCTTGCGGCGGCTCATTCGCTAATTCTGTCATGGCGTTCTGGGAAAGAACATTCTTGTTTAATGATCTTTCTTTTAAGGATATCGTCGTATGGTATACGCGATACCAGGACGATGTTTTTATGATAGTCAAAGATTGTGATGAAAAAATTAACACACTTATGCACAATATGAATTCCTTCACTTCATTCTTGGAATTTTCTTTTGTCTTGGATAAGGTTTCAATCAATTTCTTGGATATTTCAATTAGTAAAGATTTTGATAAAAAATGCTTCGTTACTAGTATATACAGGAAAAAGCTATACAGTAATTCACTGTTACATTTTACTAGTAACCATCCGTATACACAGAAAAAAGGCATTGTGAAAGGCCAATTGGTGAGGGCCACTAGAATGTGCTCTAATGATGATTTATTTAACCAGGAATGTGATTTGCTTAAACAGATGTTTCTAAATAGAGGTTATCCAAGCAAACTAATTAATGATTTAACTAGGGAAATCAAATTAAAACGCTATAATGGTTTACTTTTACCTCTTTTAACGAACCAGAACATTGCTACACCAGTTACGGACACAGATAACCAATCCATTTCTGAGCAATCCATTACAGTGGTCAGTAACCATGAGGTGAATAATTATAACACATGTATGGTCACCCAGTTTAATCAATACATTTTCGAATTTAGAAATGTTTTAAATATTAACTGGGAATTAATTACACAGGACACATTATGTAATGAAAGTTGTGGTCTTAAGCCAAGAATGGTGTTCAAAAGAACACCGTGCTTAAAAACGCTGTTGGAGAGACCTTTATTACAGCATTTAACCGTAAAAGGGATGTTTAAATGTGGTTTTGTCACTATTGTAGACACATCAAAACTGGACATACCTTTAACATAAAAGGAGTAAAATATTACATTAACGGCAAATACAACTGCCAAACTGAAGGTGTGGTATATGTAGCACTTTGCCAAACTTGCAACGCGTTCTATTTTGGAAAGACGGAACGCCCTTTGCCAACGCATATATGAACATTTATATGCCATTACAAAAAATAACACTCTGAACGCTTTGGCAAGACATATTACAATGTACACAGAACACAAATTTTTATTTATGGTAGTCCAGCAGGTTAAAAAAGATAAGAGAGGGGTCCTTGGAATTTGTTACTAGAAGAACAAGAACTTTGTGCCAATTAAAAACTAATGCCCAAGTCTACCCAGGTCTAAATGAGTTTTGTTCAATTAAATGTTTGTTAAAACTCAAGGCTATCTTGAGATAGTTATTTTGACAGAGTTAGTAAAAATAGGCAAAAAAACTGTATTTGTTTTTACATTTTGAATATCAGGAAACATTTGAGTCAATATTTATTGGTATTTATTGGATTTAGAAATATTTATCTTAGTTTGAAAGTATTTTATTTAAAGAAATAGAATCTAGGAATTATGATATATGAATTAGTATTTGTATGTATTTGTTGTATTATATTTGTAGTATGGTGTTGGTTTCTTTATACATTCTCTATATATTCTTATTTTTTACTACATAAGAATATTTCTACTTATATTGAATGATTTGAGCCTTTTTTAATATTTAATTGTTTTCAAATGTATAAGGTCAATTCAGTTGTAACAATTGCAGTTAATTGTTTAATTATCTGATTATGACTGTAACTACATAAGCTGTAGCCACTGTGTTTTTGTTTGTCTGAAGAAGTGCGGAGATTTTCTGCATGAAAGCGCTCACGCAGTAAAGCAGTTTTTATTAACGTTTCATTTGACTACAGTTGGTGCCGTTATTTTTTTCTTTTTTTTGTAGTTTTGTTTGTTCAGTTTTGAGTTTATGGCTAACCATAGCGGAATCCAACCATCGCAGTCATTGAGTACGTTTTTAACCAACACCGAAGCTGGTTTGCCTCATAACGAAGATAGCAGTATGGAAGGCAATCTTACAGCTTTAATTCAAGCCTCACCCAGCGTGTTGATGACTTGGCGTCACAATTCAACACTCGGTTTCCTGATACAACACCGGCAGTTCGACCGAGAATAGGGGTTAGTTTTTTACAAACCCCACTTGTTTTGAGATCTGCATCTGATACTAACACTGTCGAACAACTAAATACATCTAACAACTCTAACGATAATATTCCTAACGGACAACCTCAAAGGAATGAGTCTATTGTTAACGTAGCTAATACTTTGGCAAATACGAGAAGTAATTTGCCTGCTTACAAAGCTCCTTCTCTTATGGAATTCATCAAAGCTCCAGATAATATTTTTGGTAATAATAACATTCCCACTGATAATGTTGATCAGAACAATCTTAATAACAGCAACAACATTGTTTCGAGGTTAAAGGAATTTGACTCAACTCTGCTAAAATATAAAAAATTGCAAGCAGAAACCATTTATTTTCGGGAATGTATTAGTCAGAATATTGTGCCGAAAGGACTAAGACAGTGGAAATATCCTTCTGGAGTCATTAAAGACTCCATTTTCCACAAACAGCTTATACAATTTTTTAACCAGCAAGGTCTTAACTTTTTGGAATTACTTATTGGGGCTTATAACAACCAAATGATTGATCTAAAAACCCAATTAGAGATCCTGGAAAAGGAAATTAAAGATGACAATGAGTTTATTCATTATGAATATGACTTTGGGCGCATATTCATTACCATTAACTCTTTGTTACACAAGATCAATGAAACTAAAAAACGTAAACTAAATAGAGACAAATTAGCCTACAATAAAAACATGGCATATCCGGATCCCCCTCTCTTATACAGTGCAATGGTACAATCTCAGACAACTTCCCGTTCAAATACACACCACGGCTTTAATGGCAACAATGACCAGAGCTCAGATTTTGATTTAGAGGAGTTTCCTCCGCTCTTAATGGATTCAGAGCTTGAGAATGGAGAGCCTAATCCAGGTCCAAGGAGAAGTGAAAGAATTAACGAAAAACAACAACAACGAAGCCGGAATGAGGGCGACAGAAGTACGTCTAACCAGTCTTCGGGTTTTCAGCAACAACGGAACTATCGGAACTCGAATTCATTCAAAAACAACAAGAAATCCCAGAACAAGAAATTTTACAATCGCCGCAAGAAATGACGAACTTTTTACATGGTATGCCTGTAATTATTTACAACATTGGTAGAGACTTTAAAGTTTATAATTATACCACCTACGTACCTGAACAGGAACTCATTGAATTGTTAGCTAAAGGTTTCAATTTTGCTTTGCCTAGTAATCTTAATTTACCACGTATTTTATGTGATTTGAAGTTATACACTCGTAAATTAAACTTAAACACTATGTTTAGAGGCAATGCTGACATCTTGAATGATGAAAGGGTTCCTAGTACTTATAATCCTCCATTAAACACACATATCGCAGCATTTGAAAAAGTTTCTGAAATGCATTTTAGAGGATTGTTTAACAAATGTAATAATGTACAAGACAATAATGTGTATTACAGGAACTTGATACAAACAGTGAGAAGCCATCAGATAAGGGTAATGAAACCAGACAAGGGCGGGGGGGCAGTCTTAATGTATGATACAGATTACAATGGACATATGCAAGCTATACTAGCTGGTGAGGACTATGAAGTTATATCTAGAAATGAACTTAATCAAGCTCTTCATAGAATTAAAAGCACTTTAAATGATATGTTCATTGAAGGAAGCCTCACCACTGAGTTATATCATTATCTGGATATGGCAGCCCCCCGTTTACCCATTATGTTTGGTGTTCCCAAACTTCATAAAGGTTTGGTCAACCCATCTTTCAGACCCATCATAGACGGCAGGCAATCTATTACATACGCCTGTGCCAAATGGGTCGATAACAAGCTCAAAAATATTCTGGCAAATGAATCACAGATTTGCATTGACTCATGGCATGTGTTAAAAAATCTTAATGCAATCCCTTTCCACGACAACTATGTGTTCATGACAGCTGATGTCACTAATCTTTACACGGTCATCCCACAGGACACAGGCATTGAATGGGTTAGGGATTTGCTTTTACTTAAAAGTATAGATGGGGCTGAAATTGATCTAATAATAGCATTATTAGAATTAGTATTGAACAATAACTATTTTTTGTTTAAAGACACCATATATTTACAAAAAACTGGTGTTGCGATGGGCTCGCCTTGCGGCGGCTCATTCGCTAATTCTGTCATGGCGTTCTGGGAAAGAACATTCTTGTTTAATGATCTTTCTTTTAAGGATATCGTCGTATGGTATACGCGATACCAGGACGATGTTTTTATGATAGTCAAAGATTGTGATGAAAAAATTAACACACTTATGCACAATATGAATTCCTTCACTTCATTCTTGGAATTTTCTTTTGTCTTGGATAAGGTTTCAATCAATATCTTGGATATTTCAATTAGTAAAGATTTTGATAAAAAATGCTTCGTTACTAGTATATACAGGAAAAAGCTATACAGTAATTCACTGTTACATTTTACTAGTAACCATCCGTATACACAGAAAAAAGGTATTGTGAAAGGCCAATTGGTGAGGGCCACTAGAATGTGCTCTAATGATGATTTATTTAACCAGGAATGTGATTTGCTTAAACAGATGTTTCTAAATAGAGGTTATCCAAGCAAACTAATTAATGATTTAACTAGGGAAATCAAATTAAAACGCTATAATGGTTTACTTTTACCTCTTTTAACGAACCAGAACATTGCTACACCAGTTACGGACACAGATAACCAATCCATTTCTGAGCAATCCATTACAGTGGTCAGTAACCATGAGGTGAATAATTATAACACATGTATGGTCACCCAGTTTAATCAATACATTTTCGAATTTAGAAATGTTTTAAATATTAACTGGGAATTAATTACACAGGACACATTATGTAATGAAAGTTGTGGTCTTAAGCCAAGAATGGTGTTCAAAAGAACACCGTGCTTAAAAACGCTGTTGGAGAGACCTTTATTACAGCATTTAACCGTAAAAGGGATGTTTAAATGTGGTTTTTGTCACTATTGTAGACACATCAAAACTGGACATACCTTTAACATAAAAGGAGTAAAATATTACATTAACGGCAAATACAACTGCCAAACTGAAGGTGTGGTATATGTAGCACTTTGCCAAACTTGCAACGCGTTCTATTTTGGAAAGACGGAACGCCCTTTGCGCCAACGCATATATGAACATTTATATGCCATTACAAAAAATAACACTCTGAACGCTTTGGCAAGACATATTACAATGTACACAGAACACAAATTTTTATTTATGGTAGTCCAGCAGGTTAAAAAAGATAAGAGAGGGGGTCCTTGGAATTTGTTACTAGAAGAACAAGAACTTTTGTGGCAATTAAAAACTAATGCCCAAGTCTACCCAGGTCTAAATGAGTTTTGTTCAATTAAATGTTTGTTAAAACTCAAGGCTATCTTGAGATAGTTATTTTGACAGAGTTAGTAAAAATAGGCAAAAAAACTGTATTTGTTTTTACATTTTGAATATCAGGAAACATTTGAGTCAATATTTATTGGTATTTATTGGATTTAGAAATATTTATCTTAGTTTGAAAGTATTTTATTTAAAGAAATAGAATCTAGGAATTATGATATATGAATTAGTATTTGTATGTATTTGTTGTATTATATTTGTAGTATGGTGTTGGTTTCTTTATACATTCTCTATATATTCTTATTTTTTACTACATAAGAATATTTCTACTTATATTGAATGATTTGAGCCTTTTTTAATATTTAATTGTTTTCAAATGTATAAGGTCAATTCAGTTGTAACAATTGCAGTTAATTGTTTAATTATCTGATTATGACTGTAACTACATAAGCTGTAGCCACTGTGTTTTTGTTTGTCTGAAGAAGTGCGGAGATTTTCTGCATGAAAGCGCTCACGCAGTAAAGCAGTTTTTATTAACGTTTCATTTGACTACAGTTGGTGCCGTTATTTTTTTCTTTTTTTTGTAGTTTTGTTTGTTCACTTCTGAAATACCACCCAACTTTTCTTTCTTCACACTCACTCCTTATGTCTCTATCCTCAAGATTCTTGTGGACTACCAGTACTGCTGTGAAAAGGGACAAAGCCCTGACTACAGTCCAGGTTACACTGGTTCAATCAAAAGCCTGGGCATCTGAAGTACTGGCAAGGAAGGATGAGTGTGCCAATCCTCAGGAGGGCATGCACCTGGACGCACATTGGGGTGAATCATTGACGGATGCTGGGTACACATGTGGGGTGTTGTCCTTAAGGGGAATAGGTGGGAGACATTTGCTGAGTCACTGCAGGTGAGGGGCAATACATCATTATATCTCCATTACATGTCCACCTCTGGATGTTTGGTGGGTGCATGCAGGGGAGGGGAACTTACAGCATAATAACAATGACAACAACAACAAAAAATAAGCACTCCATGTCATGTAATATGATGCTGCACCAGGATCCTTAATCTCATCATCAGATCCAAACAAGTGTTGGGGTAAATCTGAGGGAGGTAGGATGGCTGAAAGGTACAGTGGACAAAGAGAAGTCCTGAGGCAGCTAATGTGGGTGAGCTACAAGAAGCCAAACAAAGGAGTCATGTGGAATGTCAGCTCACTTGCTATAGGTAACTATACTGCCTTCTTACTTCACCAAATTGTTGCTACTTCCCCTTTATAACATTCTACTTTAAAAGTTGTATGACTGTTGCAATTCAAATGTATGGTGCAATACTATTGGTTCTAATATCTAGTGCATGAGGGGTTCTTCTGGATTGTATTCTGTCCTCTAGAAATTTTCTGGATGGTGCTCATATATATCCTTAGGTTTTCTCTGAGATTTTTGGTGCCCTTCCCTGTTGAAAATATGAAACGTAATACTGCATGTCCCAACATTATAAAAATTAAAATGCAATTTTAACAAACAGCAGCAAATCATGAAACATACTTCTACATCTTTTAAGGATTTTTGAAGTTACATTCCTGCCTCACACACACACACACACACACACACACACACACACACACACACACACACACACACAGACGTGTGTGTGTGTGTGTGTGTGTGTGTGTGTGTGTGTGTGTATGTATATCTGCCTATCTATCTATCTAGAGAGATACTATGTCCAAGACTGCTGCACTTTGGAGAAAGGGTATACCTTACTCTAAGATACCATATTTTTAAACTTATATAGGTTCTCCCTAATCAAGCTTAAGGTTTTCCTTTTCCAAAGATCTCACATAACATACCTGTACTATTGATGGTACCTACATCATATTTAAGTAAGCTATTTCTGTATATTTTTACTAATTATAATATATAGTATAGGAGGAACTGTAAATTAACCTCAAATTCAAAGGTATTCTGTGTTTACAATGTATCAAATCTAATAAATAAAATAGCTTTAAATTAATTATGTATATTTCCCCATACATTTCTGACACATTATATTGATCTCTGAAACTAAATTTGAATATTTTAGGAGGTGTTAGAATACAGTTTTAAGAATGATTTTAAATTATTCTGGTATACAGCAGATGTTTCTGTCATCAGCAGTTGTTCAACACATACTATGTATAAAGATCAAAGGAAAAGGCAAGAAAAATTATTTATTGTTTTCTGCAATGCATAATATGTCCCATGGATGGCAGTACATACATTGAAATATGTTCCTGCCCCCCCCCCCCCAAACATAAACAAGAATTCACAGACTGATGTAAAATATGTGTTTTTTTTAACCACTTAACTGAAAACATATTCTGACCTAATCAAATATCAATTCTTCTGCAATCTGAATGTTTTGGCTCCTTGTGTTAATGTTTTGATCTCAGCTTTTTGAAGCTGATGATCGGTACTTTCTATTTCTGTTGTTCTTCCCCTGCACTCTGCGATATCGGGTCATCTCATTTAACTAGAGAACAGATGGGTTGATTAAGCAGAATAGAGTAGTATTCCAGATGTGCAGTTAATTATTTTATTTCTGTAACAGGAAAGTTATGTCGTATGAGTTAATTAATCAATGGGGCAGCGAAAGCCGACATACTCTGGCTAGGCTTATAAATGCCCTCGGGCAGATAGCCTAGTACCTACCTATGAACCTATGATTTAAAATCAAAGCGTATTTAACTACTGACATTTTCAGGGTGCTGAGATGTAAATAATTCTGTTTATACTGGAAGTTGTGTGTGTGTGTGTGTGTGTGTGTGTGTGTGTGTGTGTGTGTGTGTGTGTGTATGGGGTGGGGGGGGGGGTTAGCATCAGCCCAGAATAGTAACATCTTCATCAAAACGATTCTTTCAACAAGGAAAAAGTATTTCCTTAGATCTAATCAAGTTCCTATACCCAATTGAAAAATACAATTTAAAAATACAAATAGCATAAATAATACCATATGAAGGCAACAGTATAGTTTCTTGAGCAAAGCTGCAGACTTCTATTTAAAAAATACTGCTATGTGGAAGAAACAGTATTTCTTCAGTATCAGAATGCTCTACATCAGATGTTACAGACAGTGCTTGAAGTAATACCAGTGTATAGAAACACATTTAATACTAGTGTATAGAAACACATTTAATACTAGTGTATAGAAACATATTTAATACTAGTGTATAGAAACATATTTAATACTAGTGTATAGAAACATATTTCTTTAATGAAAAAAAATGATAAGATGATGAGGATATGCTTTAAAAAAAGCTATCATATTTATATTTAGTTTGTTACTGCTTCTACGGTATTATAGCTAGCCACGTGCCTGCTTATTTTTAGGAATGACCTGGAAAAGTTACTAAGGCATTTCAGATAAAAAATGTTGGCAATGAGAGTATGTGAATATTTTCTAAAAGAGAATTTTCAGTATCAGTAACACCAGACAAAAAGAATACAGAAGAAAAGACTGCAACAGCTAGCATAATCAGAATTAAAACAAAATAACACTAGAAATACCATTTCAGCACAGAGAAATAGAGGACAATTAATTCGGCACCACATTACAATGAAACTAGTTTCAATTAATTTTCAGAAATACAGCACCTTGATAGAAAAGGCAGGGCACTAAAAGACATAAGAATTATTTTTATGAAAATAAGCAAAGCCCTGCTGTGTCAATACCTTGATAGTCTAGCATCAAGCCAACCACTGTTGTCAGCTCTTTCATCAGCTTTTATCCTTTAACATGAGGCAGGCTCCAGCAAGCAGGGATCACAATCTATTTATTTTATTTTTATTTGTTATTTTTACCAAGTTGTCTAACTGGCAGGGTTGTGCCCCATTTACAGAGGTAGTCTTCAGAGAAAAGCTTCACATACAAATAAAGAAACACACAATATTGTATATATTAACTACTTTACAATGAGTGATATAATGCAAGCAGTAATTTGTGCACATACATGTGAGTGAATACACTGACAGCAGTAATTCTACCAATAGATCATCAATATACAACTGAATGCATGCATTGACAGTGCTGCAAAACATACACCAGAGTGAATATATATATTTTACAGTTGAATGTTGTTGTTATTGTTGTTGTTGTGTCTTTCAGCTTTTCCTGGTTAGGGGTCACCACAGCGGAACTCCGGTCCGCTAATGATTGGCAGTTGATTTTTACGTGCTGAGTTGCCAGCCCTGATGCACAACCTTCAACGAAGGTACGCCCATTCACGCATGTCTCCACACGGAAGATGCTGTAGCTGAGAATCGAACCGGCCAGCGTCTTACTGTGAGGTGACAACGCTACCTAATGTAACATGTGACAAAAAATGAAGCTATATAACATTGAGGAAATTATAAGCAATGAACTGAGGGAGGATTAAATAGCATGACATTTGTGTCTATGCCATGATTACACCAAACGTATTTGAATGATATAAGATGACACCTGTTTGGGTTTACATAGATAGATGGAAATAATGAAGGAGACATAAAAATATCCTTGTAGCCATTATGTCTACATCAGTGGGCCCTGCAACAATAGTGTTCCATACTATCTTTATCACTGACTTTGTCAGCTGACATCAGAAACACGGGTACATATCATATTGTTGCATACTTAATTTATTGAACACCTAATCATTGTACGCTAATTGCTGAACTACCTATTCACTGAATGATCTAATCATTTAATTGGAAATCATCAAAAGATTTTACTTGGCCATCCTGAAAAAACACTGTTTGATTCACATGCCGAGTGGCCGTGAGTTACCCATTACCTCATTGTAGTGTGATCTTGGAGTTAGTATATTTAATTTGCAGGGGGTGTGGAGTGCAGGAGGGGTGCAGCCCCCTGCAAAAACATAAAAAAAGTTTACTTTTCACAGTGTTGACTAACTAAAATATTTTGATGATTTCCAGTTCGATGAATAGGTCATTTGATGAGTAGGTCATTTGGCAATTAGGTTTTGATGATTAGATGTTCGATAAATTAAGCGTTCGACAATATAATATAGACCCCAGAAACCCATACTGCTATTAGCAGTTTTTGCTTATTATCTAAACTGGAACTCACTCTTCCTTTAATTGCCCTGGGTACTCCATACATAACCTAAAACTATTTCAAACAATGTTTAACAAGGTATGATATTTAGTTACCCTGGCTGAGATTACATAATACCATTACTTCACATTGGAAGATGCCGAATGACTTTCAGTCACAGACAGCGGCTACCTACTTGATTGCCTAGCTGACCTATAAATTACTAATTTGAAACTAAAACCCCATCACCCTTAAGATGCCAGAACACTGGCACTTGGAAACTGAGAAAACTATGGAAATGTTTATCACAGCAGAAAAGCAGCAGTGAGCCTTTAAATGAAAGTTTTAAACAGATAAAGGAGCAAGGAGACTCTACAGAATGCTTTTAACTGCAAACTTTCCCATCCAGTCATCAAGAGAAATCTTGATGAGTGGATTTTAAATAGAAAATTCACCCCAGGGATCACTCCAGTGGCTTTACTTAATAGAGGCACTAGGAACTAAGGTTGGGTGGCATGATGCCAGGGTAATCCTATGGGCTAGGCTTGTAAAGGCCCCAGGGCCATTAGCCTAGTACACACCTATGAACCTATGAACCTATGAACCTATGATACTAAATAGCCCACCTTTGTTCTTGCAATACATACTCAGACATTAAACAGCCACTTTTTATTCATCCTACAAGTGACTGTGAAATTTTATAAAATGCCTTAGTGTCTGAAGTCATACCCTGCATATATTAGATGTACATCTTTCTGCCCTAGATTTAGGAGTGAGTTATTTAACTTCCAGTGTGAATGATACTTTTGCAAGTGTTTAATTGACCATGACCGATGCTTTCAAGGTTCCATTCTCAACCTCACACTGGAATCGAGGAGCTGAACTTGTGATTTCTATTGATAACAGACATCTCTTCTGCACTTGTGAACAGCCATAATATCAATGTATGAGTCACAATTATAGAATATTATTAGCACTAAAACCATTATTATTAACTGTTACTGCATGTGCTAGACCCCCAACATATGCTTCCATATAATTCAAGAGTTAAAAAAAATAAAGGTTGTTAAAATATAAAAGCCTTAACAGCTTATGAAATCACTATCACTCCTTTATTCTCCATAGCAGGTCCCCTTTAACTCTTTTTCCCTTCACTACCAATGGTGTCCCATACTAACCAAGCCAAATTGGATCCATGGTTCTGCAGTGGAGGTGAAGTTCCAGCACTTTACAGACTGTTTTTTGATAAGGAGTCAAAATTCATATGTCTATAGACTCCCTTGAAATGAAGAAACTATTGGCCGGATTCCAAAAGAAAGGTACAGACAGTGCATTGTGCCACAGGAAGACAGTGGCGTGTTAGTGGCGGACATGATTTCATAATGGATAGAAAGACAAGCATAAGTAATAATTTATTTAGTGTAGGATAATTGCGAATTCCCCTCATGTCCACTGGATTCCAAAATACAATGGTTGTGCCTAATGAAAATAAAATGTGACAAACTAGTATAACAAATATTTTATGAAAGCACTTGACAGAGGCCATACATGTTTACACTGTTACACACGTGCACTAAAAAAAATGATATGAATTTCTTAGGAAGCCTGAAGATTCCACAGTATATTTAAAAATATGCAAGTTGCAGTCAATGCATTACAGCATTGAACACAAGCAGCATAGGTTCATAGGTTCATAGGTTCGTACTAGGCTATCTGCCCTAGGGCATTTATAAGCCTAGCCAGAGTCTATGTGGCTTACACCACCCCTTAGGATGAGAATACTACGCCCTTTTAGGGTTTAGTTTACTATGCCTCTGTCTAGTAGTGACAAAGAGATGACCCCCGGGGTAAACCTACGATCTCCCATCCACTCATCGAGATTTCTCTTGAATAGAGTCAGTGAGGGGCTCTGCCTAACATGGACTGGGATTCTGTTCCAAAGTGTAGGGAGCCTCTGGGTTATGAATCTGTCCCTCCAGCACATTCTATTTATTTCTGTGTTGAGGTTTAAGTCACTTGTTCTCGTGGCTCTGATGGATTTGGATTTTTTGAGGTGGAGCATGTCCATTAATTCAGGATTGGACATGGCCTTGTACGTCAGGCACAGATCACCTCTGAGTAGGCGGTATGCGACTGAATAGAGCTGGAGTTTTTCAGTCGGGCAGCATATGACATATGTTTAAGACCCTTTATCCTCTTGGTGAGGAACTTTTGGGTCTTTCCAACTGCTGCAGGTGTCGGGTGAGATACATCCCAAATGGGGCATTGTACTCAATCATTGGCCTGATAAGAGAAGAGTACAGGGGCACAATGACCTCTCTTGATCTAGATGTGAAACCCTTCATGATAAGGTGGGCAATATAGAAGGTCTTCCTAACCACTTTGGCAATGTGAGTGTCAAATGAGAGGTTACTGTCAACCTGGGTCCCTAGGTCCCTGATTACCTCTTCCGTACTTAATGGATTACTGCCTATGTGGTAATTTGTCGGTACCTTGTTTTTCCCAAAGGATATGACTATACATTTTTTGGCATTTAGTTTAAGGCCATGGCTCTGGCACCAATTATCCATTTCTATGAGGCCTCTCTGAAGGATATTTGTGTCCGCTGGAGTATCAATTATGGCGCCCAGTTTGCAGTCATCTGCGAACTTTGTCAGCCACAATCCTCCTATGTTTGCCTGTACCTCGGAAAAATAAATGCCGAACAAGAGGGGTCCCAGGACTGAGCCCTGTGGGACACCGCTTGTGATTGGCTTAGAGTCTGACATAGCTCCAGCAACTCTGACCCTGTGGGTTCTGTCCTTGAGCCAGTTTGCAACCCATCTTGTGACATATGGGTTTACATTTAAGCTGGTGAGTTTGTCTATGATGCCCGAGTGGGGTATTGTGTCAAAGGCTTTTGCAAGGTCAAGGTAGGCTGTGTGAACTGCCTTACCCTCATCAATGGCCTTAGTGACTGTTTCAAAAAAGTCAACCAGGTTCAGAAGGCAGGATGAGCACATGAGTACATCCTACTCTTAACATCAAGCAGTGGCAGGCAAAGGATATCAGCCTAACAGAGTGCAGAGACAGATACCTAATTGTGCTGCAACTGGCCAGATGTTGATGGACCCATGCAAATAAATAAAATACCATTATATATAAAGGTCACAGTGACACTTAAAGGATATTGTAGTATTTCATCTATATAGACTGATCAGATGTTGATGGCCCTATGCAAGTGAATAGAACATTACTACAAGTGGATTATAGTTTCACCTAAGCAGCGTCTATTTAATAGAATGTGCTAGCAGTCTTGCCGGGTCTTCTCTTAGCTGTGATGTTCAGTACAACATGACATTGTTGTGCAGCTATGATATGCATAAAAACAATGTGTGAATGAATGTCTGTGAATGACAAATGGATTATGTTGTTGTGTCTGTGAATGGTAGACATACCTGTATGTCTTGGAACACCTGCTTCAATCCCTCCCCAGGAATGTGATGATCCTGGTAGATTGTATTGTGAGAGGCCAGGAATATTGTCATCTCATCCAGGGGAGGTAACGTTGGCCCACCACTAGTGACATTTCTCTCCCTTTTATAGCAGTGTAGTCTTTGGCTGCACATACAATCATGTCAGAGCAATGGCAATGACAGACCTTCCTTGTGCGATTGTGGCCACCCACTGCATTCACTGTGTTTATAATGTCCTGCCACATTTGCTACCTTCAGAATAGATCAACTGTCTGTACAAAGAAATTTAAGCCATGTTGCCGCAGAGCCTCCAAAATAATTTCATTTTCCTCTGGGAAAAGTTACTTTGTCTGTTTCTTACAGACATCTGTAAAAATGTAAGTAGCAGATATCCGGAATATATACATTCTGCACCTACTGAGAGATCAGAAATGAGATCACATGTTGATGTAATGCTCCCATATATTGTAATGCCATGCAGAAGAATATATGCCATGTTTACTATCCTCATGTATAACTAAACATATTAAACATACATGACATGCAGCAACTGCTGAGTATATCTCATGAAATGTAAAGTCTACATGTGCAAAGTAAAAACCTCTGTCCACATTTTAGAATATGTCATACATGCAGAGGTGGATTTAGAACCCAGTTCTGTAGGATAGTAACAATCATAAGCCAGTCACATGACAACTACGTCACCACTTCAGCAGAAATGACTCTGGTTTATTATCAGCTATAGTTACATGCACAGCTAGCTATCCCTACCATGTTACATTAAACCACTGAGGATATAAAACATATGTAAATGTAATCATTAACAAGTATCAGCACAACTGTCTCATATACCCAAATGTAACTTATATATTTAGCGCTATATGTCAAACATCTCAGAACAATAAAACCATAAGAGGGTCAAGTATGTTGATGGTCACCTATATCCCCGTGGATATGGTCCATGCTGATTCTTTCCCTAGCCTTGCAGATAAGTCTTTTTAGGCATATGGATAAATAGTCATAGGTCTGCATGTTACCAGATTAATGTGCATTGCATAGCACACAAGATTTGATATTACATTTTGTACTGTGTTTGATATATGTGTGAAAAAGTACTGAGACACCAGGGTTGCAGTGCATGGGGGGTGGGTTGGCAATAGATGGAAGTATTGTAAATACCCCTGGGGTTTCACCTGTGTCCCTCTTGGACAGGGGCAATAGCTGCTGATTTTATCCATTAGCCTAGTAACCTTTTATGATCCTATCAACATGAACATCTTAACTGTGATGGCTAGATGTAAAAACAACAACAAAGTAATAATCCCCTTGAATGGTATCTGAGTGCCCAACTAGACCAAAAGTAGATCCTCTAGATGTTGACAGTCTACGGTGGAGACAAGTAGACGATGCAGGCATGATAATGGAACTTTGCATTGATTGATGTATGGAACCAGACTGCAAGGGAGTAGTGATGATGTACTAGTATCTTCAGGACTGGCATGCAGGTTCACCATTGATACTATGATTTTCACTGTAGGGACCAGCAGCATCTGCTTCAAGAGTATTGCCGATGTTTGATGACTGCTCCTGGATGTCTACATTAAGTGTCATATTCCACACACTAACACCTATTACATACTATTATAATTTAGTGATTAGAACTGATTTTTGATTCCTAATTATTCAGTGCATGTGTGGGTTAATATCAGTATGTTAGTTGTAATGAAAAATGTAAACTATTAATGGCCATCTGACCGTGTATCTTGAAGTTATCTGCAAATAAGCAAGAGCAGAAATGAAGGTATGGAGGATTACATACTAACAGTATTTTCCAGTCATGACTTCATGTGTTTCAGACATCTCATTAACAGTAATATTTAGTAAGAGTCCTAGTTCACCCCAAAAAGATTTGTGTTGACCATTCAACTGGTTAAACAGTTTACTAGTGTCTCTGGGTTCAATACCTACCAAACACTTGTTAATCAAATTGATTATGCATTAAAATATTTTTATTAAATTCACATAATATGACTGTGTTGCATAGTTGGGTGCTGCCATATGAAAATTAGTACGTGTCTTATTATCAGAGTGCATTCATGCCTACATTGCATAGGCCTCGAATGACTATGCATTTCTTTATCCATAATACTTCAAGCTTTTTCCATACAGTGTAAAGTATTAACAAGAAACTCGCTGTGATTCCTTTGTAATATTTATGAAAAATCAGATTATGTAAGCTCATTAAAAATGTTCATTAATAACTGTTCACATACATTACCTTTTATCTGATGTAGAAATATGTAAACATTGCAGGTGAACATACATTAAAAATGAGTGAGCTATGGAATTACACTTGTTTTACAGCAAATGTACATATGTAGTCCCTAGCTGAAGGGTTGGCACTCTAGGTACTGTCATTAATTCCAGTCCTGTTTGTTGGGTGTTCTACTCCTACAGCAGTCCTTTCATTTCTGTAATGTCCAACTTGGCTTCTGTTGCACATTTAAGCATGTTTTATTGAGCAGAACTTCTATAAAGTTATTCCTGTGTTACAACATATCATTCGTTTAGGCTGTGAATGACTACTCATTTATTCATTATGCATAGCACTTCCAGATTGCTCCATATAATGTCATGTATTAACAAGGATCTCTTTGTGATTCACTTGCGATAGTTATAGAAAAACAAATTAAATAAGCTCAGTCTTAACATGCTCAGTTATAACTGTTCACATATGTTACCCTCTGGTTGAGTTAGAATTATATTAACATTGCAGGTGAACATGCATTAAAAACGATTGAGCTATGAGATTACACATATTTTACAGCAAATGTGCATATATAATCCCTAGCTGATGGGTTAGCACTCTAGGCAATGTTAATAATTGCAGTCCTATTTGTTGTGTTAGAAGGTTCCATTCCAAAAGCAGTATTTTTATTTCTGTAATACTCAGCTTAGGTTATGTTAAACATTTAAGCATGTTTTGATAAACAGAACATCTTTAAGGTCATCTCTGTGTTGTCATACATGGTCTTCTTTGCTGGGGATGTCAACATGTTCTAATTCCACAAAGCCTTGAATAATAATGAGTGTGTCATGTTTAATTAGGCACCATCTGTCACACAACACAGGTCAGCAGATACCACTTACCTTTATTCATAAATGCCACATAAGTAAATAGCCTCACAAATCTTTCTCTCTGTCTCCAGCCACTCTATATTTATGCAATATATGTAATAAATATGTATATGCAATAAAAGATGTCTAATATATGTATTTAATAATATATACACACACACACACACACACACACACACACACACACACACACACACACACACACACACACACACACACACACACACACACACACACACACATACACGTGAAATAGAGACTGCACTACATATTTTTGCATACATACCCATACACATGTATATGTATGTGTGTGTGTGTGTGTGTGTGTGTGTGTGTGTGTGTGTGTGTGTAATTCTTCAGTCAGGAGGGGTGTCTAATTAAGTGACTTTGCTCAGGGTCAAACCCCTGAGCCTTGATTGTTGGCAAGCAAGTGCCTTAAACCTCCACACCAAATGCTATTTTTCCTTTAATCGTTTAATTGTTTTGTTTTGTTCTTGTAAATCACTAAGGATTACAGTCTGTCAATGTCAGTTTTACTTTTGCTATAAAGTGTCAATGGTGCAACAGGCAGTATACTTGCCATTGCTGTAGAAGGTTCTGGGTTCTCTTGTCACACCAGACAGATTGATCGCTGAAACTACTGTCCAGCATGGAGGGTGGGTGCTGCACTCCTAAGTGTGTCCTCTGTTGGATGTAATGCCTAGTAACTATAAACCTATTGGCAGTTATTCCCTATTGCATATCATCAGCTTGGCATTTTTTTTTAATGTAACATAAATGCAGTTTATTCTTCAAGGTCAGTAGGCACTGAATTTGTAGATGAAGCACTGAAATGCAAAGCTGTTTGCCAGCACCAACTTCTTCATTAGTTATAGATATCTTTAAGGTTATATTATTCAGATGACTTTTACTTCTGTAGAGATTGTGCATATTGACTGTTATTGGTGGATTATAATGGCAGCAGTTTGAGTGGCCTTTTATAGTTGAAATGTTCTGAAATAGATAGCCTTGTCATTATTAGTTCATATGTTTTGTTTCACTGCTTAGTGGAAAAATGCTCAGAACTACAAATTTAAAACTCACTCTAACAAGTGGTGCTGTGTTAAACAAAAAAAAAATATATTTAATATAATCATTAAGGGAATCAAAAACACATGCATATATGCATGCCCCTAAAAATGTGTGCAGGGGGCCCAAAGGTGCACTTAATCTGCCATTGGCCAGATGCATTTTCTATGAATGTGTTTTTCAATGCAGTTTTGATTAATGTGCGTTTCAAGGGAAGATAAGTTTACTATTAGTTATGCTAAGTTTGTTTTTATTGTGAGACTGTATTGTTTTGTTTAACAAATGGCAATCACTGTTTATGGTATAAAATTTGAAATAAAAGTTTTAAATGAAATCCAAATGTCTGTAACCATTGCAGAAGTAAAGAAGAAAATAGTCTGCACAGTCTGACAGTGTTCTATGGTAACTGCAGGGAGAGGGGGAGCAAGTAATGGGACACTACAATGGCTGCTAGGCAGGGATGTGGAGGCCATGATTCACTACCCTGCATAGGGCCCCATTTGACCAAGATCTGGCTCTGACAATGGCCCACTGACACTGAACATTAGAATGCAGATGTGATATGGTGCACTCAAGCTTTTGGATTAAATGAACCTTTTGTCATGAGCCAATAGGATAGTTATGTTACTTACACCGGATGCATTGCTTCAGCAGCCATTTCTGCATAGGAAGGGAATGCAGGACGTCAGTAACCTCACAATGACAAAGACAAATTATCATCTTCAGGGCCTACAGGCTGTAGGTTCCTTATAACTTTGTATTTTGTTTTTTAATTGAGATGATATGTTGCTACTAGTTTAAGCCAAATACTAAGTGCTCCTCTCTTTGTACTGAGCAGCTCTTTACTTGGTAGCTGTAATACCATTGCCTCAACTCTGTCAAACTCCCCACAGACTGGCACTGGACCAGGACATTTTCTGTAGGCTGATCAAGATGTCCAGTTCTTATTGCAGGAACATGCTCCTTTATATGGCTTGGATGATTACTGCTTCTGTGCAGAGAGATGCCTCTACCCACCTTTTCTTTGTCATTTTTTTTTAAACATGAGTCTGTAAGGTCCCATAAAACACACAGTTGTCCTAATATCCATTAACGTAACCCCTGGAGCGGTGGACTCCCAAAGTTTTATGGATGGATGCACACTGCTGAGCTCCTTCTAAAACGCCTTATAGCTGTATGTATCACAATAAGTTCACAGAGATACAAAATCATGTCGTGGCATGAAGCTTTATTGGTCCAGAAAAGTACTAACAGTTACTGAGAGTATATAAAGGCAAACCTAAACATGACAGACTAAAAAAACTACATTTAAATACATAAATCGAAGTGCTCTCAACTTAGGTAATACCTTTCTAAAATGTTCTTCCAATCACAATTTACACATCTAAACTGACAGAAGAATAATGCAATCATCATCATCTAGTGCCAGCTCAGGCAGTTATATTTTGGAATGTTTTCATAAATCTGAGTGAATTTCCCACAATCTCATGTTTTTTTTCTTTAAACAAACTACACTGCATTCATTACAGAACTTATATTAAAAGCAAAAACAAAATTCACTGACAGCCTGTCTATGTTTCTAACTGCTTCTAGGCAAGCACTGTATCATAACATTCTCTGATATTTTATTTAAATCTGTAATGAGCATCTGTAGCATAATCTTTTACAGAAAAAAGTTTTTTTTTTCTGACCTAACCTGCTCAGAAATAATTATCATAGAGAACACAAGTATATTTTCTGGCCTAGCATTCTTAGAAATAATGTCTGAAATAATTCCACTAGACAAAATCCATTTCGACACTTAAATTTTTGTAGTTTGAATAACTATTTGATTATTTTATGTTTAAAAATAACTCAGTAAGATAAGCATGAGGTGCAGGAAAAATGAAGACTAAATTAGAAATGCACCTACTGGCTTCAGTGTTTGAGTGGCATGTGTCACTCAATGCATGTATATGTATACATACTCTATGATTATCAATAATTTATTAGTATACATGTTATACTATTTTTATTAAGGTCTTATACATGAAGCATAGTAAAATGAGAATTATAAATGTCATAGCCAAGAACGTTTCATTTTTTTCCCAGCCAGAAAACAGATAGGCTATCTATACCCATGGTGAACTATCTGTTTCTTTGGCATGTGAAAAGGATTTCTAATTTCAGTTTTGCTGCCTGGAATGATTGTATAGTGTTTGTATCTCACACATTCTCCCCTTTTCACTGAGAATAAATATGTCCCTCATTTACCTGTGTTAATTTCAGAAATATTTATCTGACCAACTTCATGTCACAAAGGTCAATATTTAATCTCTATGAATCCTGTTGCATATAACTGCCATTTGCGTTTACCATATGTATATATTTTTACCTTTTTACTGTTCTCATTGCACTTTTAATAAACTCATTTACTTACGTAACATTTCCCTGTTTTTGTCCAGGTATGTACTAAACAATGTGTTTTGTAACTTATTTTCCTAAGTGAAATGCCTTGCTAGTATTCTTTTATTTTTCATGTTAAATGATTGTTGTTCATTAAATAACTCACATTCTTGAAACCTGAATTTTTTTATATTCTGTTGTGCATATTGTGAACATTACACACACATCCTGTAAATATTGTGAAAACAGTCTGGTAAATGTAAACATATAATGAACATTAGAATAACTGTATTTTTATTGATGAAATTTTAACAAAACCTTGTGCCTTAATAATACTCATTTGGCAACCAGGCAGGCCCATTGGGCACACACATTGTTTTTCAGAGACAACCCAGAAGCAATGTCTGGTTAAGTGACTTGCTCAAGGTCACATAATAGGCAAATAAGAACTAAGACACCCAAACCCAGGAGCACTACAGCCACTTGAGGCTCAGCTGCTTGAATTCCACTATATTGCAGCTAGGGATTTGAGCAGCTTTTAGCCCATGTGAGCAGCTACTTGCATTCAAACTCGAATATGAGTTCAACCATGCAGTGTCCATATACAAACCACTTGTGTCCTATGAGATGAAAGGACAGGAAACACTCTTAGGCTATATAAGTGGGGAAGGGGAGCAAGGGGGAAGGGGAATGTAGTGTGGAGCAATCAGGAACTTTAGCGTTGGGGGTGGTGATTTTAGATTTAGGGACCAATTTGGACTTTAGGGTTAGGGATGGGGAAAGTGATTTTCATTTAGGGAGCAATTGGGACTTTTGGGTTAGGGAGGGTAATGGGGTTTTAGGTTTAGGAAGTGATTGGTAATTTAAGTTAAGGGAGGGGGCAGGGGATTTTAGGTTTAGGAAGTGATAGGGAACTTTAGGGTTAGAGACTGGGTGGGAATATTTTAGGGTTAGAATAAGGGTTCTGGTAGGGCTAGAAAACATTGGGTGTTGAGAGAGATGCTGAGTTAAGTATGTTGAGTTACTGGATATTAGAGCACTTGCTGAAATTAATGAGTGGCAGCAAAGATGTGTGTCTTGAGCACATGTAGTAGACCCATCAAACCCTGTATCAGAGGAATTACAGCTCACAGCCTTTACCCTCTGTGCCAAATGCCAGACTCATTGCTGCTACCCTTAGATTATTAAATTTGTTTTAATAAATGAATTAATCTCAAAATTAGTATTACTATGAAATAAAACTACAACCACTAAAAGTGTCTTACAGTTCCTAAGAAACCATTAACCTTGTCTGATGTATCACATTTAATCTTTGCAAGATGTCCTGCTACTTTTGTCTCATGATTTTTATGGATTTTTATTATTTTTGATTTCCTGTAACTAAGTTAACTTTTCTCCCTTTGTCTTTAAAAATCAATTAATTAGTTAATTAATTAATTCTATTTTATTCATATTTTTCTCCAAAGGATTTGAGAAGTACTGATAACACATTACTAAAGTAAAGCAGGAAGAAATCTGAATATAAAATTTGCCTTTAGAGTGAAATTCTATTTAATCTCCTGTAATTACAGAAAAATAATTTTTTTTGTGAAAAGTCTCATATACGCATATGTGTATAACAGTCTTGATACAATTGCAATATACTGGTCTGAAGCAGTTTTCAATTTTTTGTATTGCAAACATCTACATAAACGAAGGACTCTATATATCTACTAATAATTTTACCAATATTGAATTTTTTTTTTGCAAAACGCATTTTAATTTATTTTCACAAACTGTGAAATAAGCATAAAAACATTATCTGTAGTTTTTTTACACAACATAACTACCCCCACATATACAGTTAAATAAAATTCCTGTTGGAATCCCTTGATTAAGAATTAGTCCACAATAAAATGGAGGTAAACAAAAGTGGTCTGGATAGAAATTCTTCCTCCTCTAAGTTTGCCATGAAGAAATTTGTATACTGTAGAATCATTCTGATGTCCGTTACCTGAACACTATTATATGTCAGCAAGAATATGTCTGCATTAATGTTGTGATGATTTGTTTTCTCTTTTGATTAAAAGTGTGTAAAAACTGACTAGTGTCCTGAACACAGCTGTCCCATTCAATGAGGGGTGGTTTTAAAACTCACTTCCGAGCAGCTAAAAAAAAAAAAACAGATAGGTCAGACTCCAAAAGAAAGTTGTGGACAGTGCAGCACCAGTGGCAGATGCAATTTTGTAGCATACACCAAAACGTGGCCAAGTAATTATCTATTTAGTGTAGGATAACTGGACTCCGAGCATGCATATCAAATTCCAAAACAACAATGGGTGCATCCAAGACAGTTTAAATGTAGTGCAGTACTTTGCTGACAATGTTCTGAAAGCACTCATCAGAGGCCAGATATGCTTAATTTTAATATTACTATATCCTGCAAATTTCTAGGAAAATCTGCAGATTCCACAAACCTAACTTAAAAAATGCAACCAGCATTTAATGCACTACAGCAGGCTGGGGCACTGCAAGCTACAATAGAGAATGATCTGCAAAGTCATCCCAGAAGACAGCCAGCCAGGTGCAGAGACAGGCTACAGTTAAGCCAGCTCTCTGAACAGGATATAATAAATAGATACAGATTAGACAGAGAGCTGATGTAGACTGTGCGCAGGACATGTGCACCCCACATATATGCTCGTAATCTGTGGTGTAATCCAGTACCAATAGAAATAAAAGTGTGCCTAAGTCTAGGTATACTGGCCTCTGTGACATTTCAGTAACATATGGGAAATGCTATAGGAGTGTCCCATACAGCTGCCAGTCACATTCTTGCACAGTTTCTACCAGCGATGAGCACCAAGGTGGATGAATATATTCACTTCCGAACACCAGCCAAGGAGAGCAGAACTCTCATGCCAGAATTCTGTTACATAACCAACTTACCCTGTGTTCTCGGTACTATAGACTGCCTCCACATCCCAAACAAAACCCCAGATGAACCTGATGTACATCAGTAGAAAGGGGTGGCCATTACTTAATTGTCAGGTGGTGTGCTCTGCTGATGGCCTCATTGCTAATATTATGGCAACACAACCTGGTAATGTGCATGAAACAGCAGTATGGAGGGAAAGTGCCTTCAGGTCTGCTTTCTAATATTGTGAAATACCAGATGGGCTCCTACTAGGTAAGTACATGACCACCACTATATGGTAAGCAGTAGCCAGACATTACCAGAGGAAGCAACATGAATATTCTATCTCATCTCCCTGAAAACAGGTAACTGTGGTTATCCACTGGAGCCTTGGCTATTGACACCATACAGAGCCCCATTAAACCCTGATGAGGATGCATACAACAGAGCACACACCACAACATGAAACATCATTGAGCATGTGTTTGGCATGCAGAAAACAAGATTCAGCTGTCCAGATACATCCATGAGCGCACTACAATACACACCAGAAAAATCATCACAGATAGTCACCATGTGTGCATTAATCACAACATGGTAACATCAAAATGTGGTGGCCTCCCACCGCAGGTGTGGGTGACCTACACCAAGAACCACAAATGTCTGATGTCGAGCTATCAGTGCTGTTACTGCACTGTATGATCAGGAGGACACAGGGATGAGAAGAAATAGGTGTGGATGATGAAGGATGCCGCCATATGTCCTAGCTCAGGCAATATGGTAGTGTCTGACACACACCTTTGAGTAATGACAATTCACAAGTAGAAATGTACACAGGCTAAACAGTTATGTTCACTTGTTGCCCCACAACAACAGTACAGAGCATAACTAATGGAAATAAACTATTATTTGTCCACAGTGAACATCATACACAACAGAAGCATATGATACACCTGTAAGAACATATACAGAAAACTCAGCAAGAAACACATCTGGATGTGTACAAAGGAAACATCACCACAGGAAGTCTATTTCTCTCTAAAGGGGACATCACAGGCAAATATGTGGCATGCAGGAGGTGTGCACAACAGAAGAAGTCATTGTACAGGTATGATATCATCATACAAATAACTAGCATGGGAAGGTAGCCATAAAATAGCTGGTACCACAAAAAATCTAGGCCCATGCAGTGTGTGGGAATGCATCAGGACAAACATAACCAGAAAGAGGGGGCCATACACTGACAGTGATACATCGCCCATAGTATTGTGTGATTTGTAACAGTGTGGTACAACACAGTAAACAGCATACAGCAGCATGAGTAATTAAAACATCCCAAGGACCAGCCAAAAAGAAAAAAAACGCATCACATATCATGCCTGACAGGTTATAGGTTCTTAGGTTCATAGGACGATAGTAGGCTATTGGCCTGGAGGCCTTTATAAACCTAGGCAAGAATTTCACCCATGTTTCCACAAAGTCAGCACCTGCTTCCCCTATCCAGCAGGGACACAGTTGGGATCTCAGGGGTGTATTTTCTGTTTCCCATCCAGATGTCCAGGTTCCTCTTAAAGAGGGCTAGTGAGGTACTCTGCTTGACATGGAGAGGTAGTCCATTCTGCAGATGGGGGGGGGGGGGGTCTTTGTGGGACACAAATCTATTCATCAACAAGTTCTATTAATGTCACAGATCAGGTTGAGGCCTTGTGCATGGGTTGTGCCAGTGGAGTTTGACTTATGGATATGTAGCAAATCCATCAAGACTGGGTCTGAGGGCCTTGTATGCCAAACACAGGTCACCTCTGAGCAGTCTGTATGAAGCTGAGTAGAAGGACAGGGCTTTTAGCCTATCTGTATAGGATAAGTGTTTGAGACCCTAGATTTTTCTGGTCAGGAACCTCTGTGGTCTCTCCAGCTGCTGCATGTGCTTGGCAAGGTACATGCTGAAGGAGCATTGTACTCAGCAATTGGTCTGATAAGGGAGAAGTACAGGGATGTTATGACCTCCTTGTTCCTGGATAAAATACCCTTACTTATAAGGTGGGCCATGTAGAAAGCCTTGCATACAATGGAGGCAACGCGGTGGTCAAAAGTCAGGTTGCTATCAACCTGGATTCCCACGTCCCTCACAACTGATTGTGTGCTTAGTACATTGTTATTAATGTGATAATAACAATGTACTAAGCAGGGGATAATGATGCATTTGGTGGAATTCAGTTTGAGGCCATGCTTCTGGCACCAGTCAGTTTGGGTAAGGCTCTCTTGGCGGATGTTCAAATCACTAGGGGAATTTAAGCCAGTGCCCAGCTTGCAGTCATCTGCAAACTTGGTCAGCCACAGACCACTTTTTGGCTTGAACCTCCAAAAAGTATATCCCAAACAGTAAAGGCCCCAAGACTGATCCTTGGGGTACACCGCTTGTTACGGGTCTACTACTAGAGGTGGCTTCTCCTATTTTGACTGAGTGGATTCTGTCAGTGAGCCAGCTATCTACCCATCTGGTAACATACCTGTTGATGCCAAGCGGGGAGAGTTTATCTATTATGCCTAAGTGGGCAATAGTATTGAAGGCTTTGGCTAGGTCAAGGTAGGTGGTGGGCACTATCTTCTCCTCGTCCATGGCTTTGGTGACTGCTTCAGAGAAATCAACCAAGTTTAACAGGTGTGATCTCCCTTTGAAAAAATCAAACTGTGTGGGGTCAAGCATTTGGGGGTTGCCAATGTCCTTGCTTATAAGGTCCATGACAATACATTCCATGGCCTTGCAGATCAGGCTAGTTAGGCTGATGGGCCTATAATTGCCTGGGTCAGTGGACGCTCCACCTTTGTGTAGAGGGATGATAGTGACTGTGCTCCATTCAGCTGGGATGAAGCCGGTGCTCAGGCATTGGTTGAACAGGGTGCCTAATGGAGCTGAGAGCTCATACCTGAGTTAATTTAGGATGCAGCCAGGGACGTTGTCAAGTCCCATGGGGACTGTATTTTTTGCCTTTGAGTGGGCATTAAAGACCTGCTCTCTGGTGATGAGGGGAGGGAGGCAGGTGCTTGGGATGTCCTACTTTACTGATGGGGGGACAGGGGTGTAAAGTTTTCACCAAACCTGTCTGGCAGCAGGTTGGCTATATCTACGGTGTTTGTGCATGTGGTGCTCTTGACCACCAGTTCAGAGCAGATTAGGGTGTTACCTTTGAGACTGCAGATGCTCATATAGTTTTTTGGTGTAGGGTTGGACATTAGTGCTAGTTCCAGCTGAAGGAATGGTGGCTGTGAAGCTGCTTATACCTGTTCTTAGGCGATTGTAGTCAGCTTTGGAAGAGTTTTTTGTTTGACCCTGACAAGGGGGGCTCAGGAGAAATGGTGACTTCGAAAGTGATCTCTTTATGGTCAGATCTTAACAAGGAGGATGACATTGTAGGGATGCTACAGTGGCTACTCATGTTGGTTAGTACTAGGTCAAGGATAATTTCACCTCTCATGGGGGTGTCGATCAGTTGATCCAACTCATTGGCATTGATGAAGTTGAGGAATCTCTGGGCATTCATGTTTGGGCTAGAATAGGTCTTCCACTCTATGGCTGGGTAGTTAAAGTCATCCAGGATCAGGGTAGAGGATTGAATCTTGATGGATTCAAGTAAGTTTGGATAGGTGGAATAGGCATCCTGAGTCATGGTTGTGGGTCTGAAGCTAACTATGATTTGAATAAGTGTTTTTTTCAACAATTAACTGCACTTGGAGTGTCTCCTGTGAGTCATACTGTTTGACCAGCCTAGAGATGTGTACGTCTTTGATAAATATTGAAACTCCACCTTCTTTGGCTTTGTAGGTCTCCATTTGGGGTCTGAAAGTATGGTAGGATGAGTAACCTGGTAAGGCTGGGGTGCGCTCCACAGCTTTGAACCAAGGTTCAGTGAATGCACAAATGCCAACATCCTCTAGGATGAGGAATGCTTGCAATGAGTGCAGTTTCATGTTAAGACTCCTAGCATTTAGTAGCATGACCTGTAATTTTGTTTAGAAGAATTTTTCACGTAGGTAATTTTGTGCTCATGACTATGGCACTATGGGGGAGTCAAGAGCCTGTGCCAGAAGCCCAGGGGAGACAGATGAAGGCCATCCCTGGCAAAACATCATGGTCTGTCAATCATGTCTTCCCAGGTCCCTTGGAGTGACACCAGAAACTAAGCCAATTGTTAAAGCCAGTCATTTTCTGTTTGTATTGAAGCATCATTCTGGGTGATGGTAGGATGCTGCTTAAGGCTAGGGACATATCTGCCTGGGACACAATGATGTCTCTCTTCGTATAGTCCAGAGAGGTACGTCCAAGTCATTCACACCAACATGGACTATGATAGAGTCATAACAGTACCTGTTGTTAAGAGACTTGATTGCGTGCATGGTATGGTGGATTCTAGCACATGACAAGCAACTTACTGTGACTTTCTTCTTGTCTAGCCTGGTGAGGGGCACATCTGTGTGTCTCACAATAGAGTCTCCTATGACTAGTATGTTGGGTTTGTGGCTGGGCCTTAGAGGCTGTGAGAAACAAGTGCCTGTACTATGTGTGGTGTTTGGTGCTGTGGGTTGTGATGTGCATGTGTGTTTTTGCTTTGGAGGTCTCTTGTTTAGGTATGTTTTTGTTGAGAACCTCCGCATATGTAGGAGTGTGTTGCCCGGATGTGGGCGGAGTTAGAGTTGTGGTGTTTGTAGTGTTGGGACAGACAGCCTACTTAGGGCCAGATGTACTGGCTTGTGACTGACACAGCAAAGATTTTAGGTTCTTAATGTAATTGCATCTCTCACATATTGTATTCCAAGGTGGTAGTAGTAGAGGGTTGTCTGTGTATATGAAGCAGTTGCTACACAGTCTCAGGATGCCCATATCAATCCATATCAACCAGACTAGCAGGAGAACCCATAGGAAACTGTCCGTCCATGGCTGTCAGTATCTGTGGAACAGAGGTCAGGATTAGTAGAGTGGGTTCTATCTGAGGAGAATACCTATAGGTGTGAGTAGGGCTGGATACATGAATACAGTAGCTGCAAGGGAGGCCCTCACTTACACAGAAGTACTGGTAAGGGAGAAAATGCAGCTGAGCTACCCCACAAAGGGTTAAAATAGTGCAGAGGTGGTGCACCATGGGCAAAAAGCACAAATTAATGCAAACACAGGGTTTAAATACCACAAAAATTAAAATAAAATAGAAACACTGGAATTGACCAATCAACCCTTGTCCCTGAGCTCTTAGCTAAACATCCTATGCCAGACCAGTTCCAACCAGTTCACTTACTCCCACTAAGAGTAGGTAGGCTCCAGCCAGCACACAATGGTGTAACAGGAAACACAGGAATCACACAAACAGATATGGATACAGCAAAACTTATAACCAGACTATGCTAAAGATATTTAAACTCTGTTTGGGTTGATTTAACACAGAAGAAAAATACACACTTAAATATAACAGTAGCAAACAAGAACAAACTGATTTAAACAAATTAACCAATTGACCAAGAAAAAAGCCCAAAACATAGCCCTGTTCCAGCAACCTTCAATTAGATGAGTTCTAACTGCACACTCCTGCCACTAGAGTGCAGGGGAACCCTCTCCAACAAATGATGGCCTGGTTTAGTGCTCAGGTTATACAAACAGAGCTAGATTCAGCAGGTCTGAATCTAGTCTATGGTACAGCAAACAAGGTGCACCGATTTCAGAAAGAAACAGTTCAAATAAGCAGGAATGATAAGCCTTCGACCAGCAACTCCCAGCTCAGAGGGGCAGATTCTACCCTGTCCTCCCTCAAGAGTGTTGACCACAAACTTTCTTAATGTGAGATAACTGGCCTGAAGCCAAAGTGCTTAACCAGAACTAAGACACTTTTGACACACTAAGCCTTCAACCAGTAATTCCCAGCATAGAAGGATGTAAGCTACCTCTCCTGCCACAAGAGTGTAGACCACAAACCCTCCTAATGTAAAACAACTGGCCTGAAGCCCAAGTGCTTACACCAAAAGGCTTTGAGTAACAGTTACATTTTAATCAGGCTACTAACAAGCAGTAATAAATGCAGCAGAATAAATGCAATTTAATACTTTTAAGAAAAAGCAGCAAAAGCAAAATAAAGTAATAAAGTAGGAAGAAACACAAATGCAGTAAAAGCAGATGAATGAAGTGCATTTTTTTAAGTTAAGTGGGAAGGAAGGAAACAAGATAATTCAAAGTTGAGAAACTAAGGGGGTGGGCCTTCCCAAATGATCTCTCTCTACTCAGTAGAATGGGCTGATGAGATGGGACTGAGAGGAGTGTCCAAAATGAGATTTATAGTACGGACAGCAACTCAAAAGCCACCGAATTTAAGAATGCAACAAGAACTGGGTGGGACATAAAAAAATGTAGCCAGAAATCATCAATATTCAGAGTAAGCAGACCAAACAAATACTTCAGCTAAACAGAGATATTTCTAAATAAAAAGAGCGATGCTTAAAACTCCAACAGAACAGAAAAATTACTGGACGGCACAGTGGTGCAGTGGTTTTACTGGTGCCTCACAGCAAGAGGTTCTCAGGTTCAATTCTCGATTGGGGTGCCTTCTGTGTGGAGTCTGCATGTCCTCCCTGCATTTGTGTGGGTTTCCTCCAGGTGCTCCAGTTTCCTCCCACATTACAAAGATATGAGTCTGGAGTGTTTCTCTCTGGGCCTCTGCTGAAAATTGGCTTTGTTGCAAGTCGGACTTTCCCGGTAAACAAATGTTAAATAAATTAAATAAATAAATTAAAAGAAAAAAATTTAATACTAGAATAAGATACAAAATAGAAATGATCAAACCTTAAATGAAGATCTTCAATTAAAAATAAAATGCAGACAGAAATCAGCAATATTCAGAGCAAGCAGGCCAAACAAACATTTCAGCTAAATAGAGATGTTTCTAAATAAAAGAGCAATGCTGTTTCTCAGCTCTCCCACTAATTAACTGATGTTATTCACAGTTTGCAAAGGAATTCTTTGGTAACTTTTTTAACTGACCCCTAGCCAAGAACTCTTAAAACTCTAACAGATTAGAAAATATAAAACAAAACAAATGTAATACTAGAATAAGATACAAAATCTAAGTGATCAAACCTTAAATGATGAGCTTTAATTCAAAATAAAATGCAGCCAGAGATCAGCAATATTCAGAGCAAGCAGGCTAAACAAACACTTATTGCTGCAACATGACTAATTTAGAGGTAAGAATGCATTCAATCATGCAGGGCAGCAATGGCAGTGACTACACTGCAGCCATAGAACATGCAGCAATGTTGTAGTTATAGCAACATTGGTACATATATGTTTGTGTGGAATCAGTAAGATATGGGAAGGCACACACTGGAACTACATGCCAGCATAGTAGGATACAAAATGGAAACAGGTCCAGGGAAGTGCAGTGAGTGCTGAGGGTTAAGCATGTGCAGTACCATATTAAAATGCCATAAGTAACACAGGTACACATATAGAGCCATACCTGTGCATACAAGAATGGCATGAAAGGAAATGTGTAATGTAGCAATCACTGCTGAATGACAAAGATAACATGCTGTTAAGCATGTAAATATGCACTGTATGTCAGCTATCAAGAGATGCAAAAATAAAAGCATTGAGATAGTCACACAGAGCATTATTGTCATTAAGCTGTACTTACATATCACAACTTGAAGCTAATCACCTAGGTCAGAGAAATGATCAGAAAAGCCCTGTGTCATCAGTCATTTGAAAAACTATCTACAGATTGATTAGTCAGTGGTCAGCACAGCAGTCATCATTGCCACAGAGTCAGAATGACACAACAGGACACACACTGGATCTTGATTGAGACTATGGCCCCCATGCTGATGGCTCACACAGCGGTTCTGGCTGCCACTGCCAGATCCAGAAACACTTGGCTCACAGTGCTCTGTCAAAGATGTTGATGTGGTGACACTACCATAGTGGGACATGGTCTGGGTAGAAGCGGTAGTGATATGTGCCTGCCTGGATGTGACTGCTGGGTTCATAGTTCAGTGACCATCAGCAGATGTGCATGCACATTGCAGGACAGACATTGATGTCCGAAGGCCATGTAAGGGTTTAATGAGAGGGGGGTCTGCCTCTGCCCACTAAAGGTAATCTACTCAGTACAGTTAGGGCATATATGGCATATGTTTACCCAGTTTGTACAATGGCACTGCTCTAGCACCACCATAACAAAGCTTTCAACAAAGTGTGCAACAGATACCACACTGTCATGCTGCTCAATCATTGCTGCCATGATCTTTCCATATCTGCACTCCTGACCTTCATGTAGCATACACAGCTGGTGTGCAACCTGATTGGTGGCACAGGTGAGTGTGCACAAGTCAAAGTCATGACGTTGCTGTGAACGTTCATTTGCCTGTAATAGTAGGTGGGCACCCATGAACAGGAGTTCATGCACATTAACTATATTCTGCATGTAGTCCAATAGACAGTATCAGTCCATCATGAGGATGATTCACCATAATTACCAGTCTCTAAATGCCACAGTGGGTTACAATCATCATCAAGTCTGTCATCTGATTTTCCCACATCATCAGAATGGCCAGCCATATTATCCTCCCTATTGGAAGCTCCACCATGAACCACATGACTGTCCCCATCCAGGCTGGACAATGAACCCAATGCAGTGTCCCATGTGTCAATGACCATGCTATCAAAGTAAGGCACATCACATACCACCTCAGGATGGCCTACTGGAGATGGCAGATAGTGAATGTGTTGCAAAAAGAGACAGATGACACGTCATATGTCATATGCATTCACAGAAGCCAAATGATGCAGCATAGTATTGACTTTCAGACAACTACATAATAATGCTAATGATTATTTGGGCTTACCAGGTCATCATGGCTATGGGTGGTTCAGGGACCCTATATAACAGAGATGTACCATCTCAGTTACACAGCAATCACATATGGCAGATAATGTCAATACAACTACTAAAACCTACCTGACATGTCCTCCTCTGACCCCACCACTGGTGGTGAGGGTTGAAATCACACTGTCATGTAAAAAGATAAACATAAATAACTCACTAGTAAGCATATACAAGGCATCATATAGCATTCAGCATGAGGTATAACACACAGCAAATAAGATAAACACATACTGGATGGGCAATGGTGACATTCTAACTGAAGGTGTACTGTGCAGGTGAATAAGACCACATTAGTCATGAAGGGCACATATGCAATTATCAATACTGAAATGTAGCAGCCGTATAGACTGCCTTATCAGATATGTCCTCCCTGGTTTGGGACTGTATCGTCCAGTGTAAAGAGGATCCTGTATTATAAAATGGGTAACAAACAACCATGTATAATTATCAGTCATAACAGGAGGCAGAAGCACACAACTATGGACCACACTAACAGGATATGGAAACACTTACTTAACAAGCATGCACACATAGGTTCATAGGTTCATAAGTAGGTACTAGGCTATCGGCCCTGGGGCCTATATAAGCCTAACCAAAAAGGTTTCCTGGCTTTTGCCACCCAAGAAAGTTATTTTCCTGTACCCCTGTCTAGAAGAGCTACAGAAGTGATCCCCGGGATGAATTTCCTATTTCCCATCCAATTGTTAAGATTTTTCTTAAAGAGGGCCAACAAGGAGCTTTGCTTGACATGAATGGGTAGTCTGTTCCAGAGCATGAGAAGTCCCTGGGACAGGAATCTATCCCTCCAACATGTTCTGTTTATTATGCTGGCAAGGTTTAGGTCCCTGGAGCATGTGGCTCAGAGGGATTGTGGTTTCTTTAAGTGTAGCATGTCCAACAGATCTGGGTTTGACATGGCTTTGTATGTTAAGCAGAGGCATCAACTAGGCATTAACCCTTATATCATTAGATGGGTTGCTAACTGGATCACTGATAGAACTCACATAGTCAAAATAGGGAAATCCACCCCCAACAGCAAACCTGTAACCAGCGGTGTTCTCCAGGTATCAGGCCTGGGACCTCTACTGTTTGGAATCTATTTCTCTGAAGTACAAGCAAAAACTAAAGGTCTGTGGCTGACAAAGTTTGCTGATGACTGTAATTTGGGAGTGGTCATAGAATCCCCAAATGATGCCATCCTTCAAGAGGGTCTTACACAAATAAATGATTGGTGCCAAAAATCAATATGATCATTCTTTTCAGTAAAGTGATATTCTTGCTAACTACAACATCAATAACAGCACCTTAAGTATGCAGTCAGTGGTGAGAGACCCGGGCACACAGGTTGACAGCAACCTTACCTTTCATCATCATGTCTCCACAGTGGTAAGAAGGGCATTTTGTATTGCTCATCTCATCAGTAAGGGCACTGCTTACAGAAAAAAAAGAAGTTATTACCTTCCTGTGCTCTTCCCTCATCAGGCCAATAATTGAGTACAATGCCCCTTTTGGTATGTATGTTTCTAAACACCTGCAGCAACTGGAGAAACCGCAAAGGTTCCTCACAAGGAAAATTCAAGGTCTTCACCATCTGTCCTATGGGGATTGTTGGAAATCACTGTCACTTTACTCTGTTTCACACAGAATACTCAGAAGTGATCTCTGCCTTGCATACAAGGCAATCTCTGACCCTGCATTACTGGAAATGCTACATATCCAAAAGTCAAATGGTACACTGGTTATTTGCTCTAAAGGCCTTGGTATGTGACATTAATAAAATCTGCCGGAGAGACAGATTTGTCTTCTAGAGGTTACCATACCTTTGGAACAGACTTTCACACATGTCAAACAGAGCACCTCAATGGCCCTCTTCAAACGCAATCTGGACGATTGGATGGGTGACCGTAAATTCACCCTGGGGTTCCAGCTGTGTCCCTCTTGAACAGGTGCAATAAGTGCTGATCATACAAATAGGGTAAGAACTTGGCTAGGCTTGTATGGGCCCTAGGGCCATCAGCCCAGTATCTTCCTATGATCCTATGATGCATTCTGAGGTTATCTGCCGCTATACTTGGCCAATGTAAACACTATGCAAGACTGTCAGTTTGTAATTGTATATTAATACGGACTTCATCCTAGTTTTACTGCTATTCCATAATACTTGTTTTTAAAACATCAGGCAAAATTTGGTGTCCCTTAGCTCAACTAGGTAAACAGAATATCTGTTTTTTTCCTTTGTGTGGGTTCAAATCCCAGTGTAGCTTTTTTATTGCCAGCAATTTATGTAATGATGCACATTACAGATATAAGCTCTATATGTTTTGTTAACTTATACAGATTTTTACACGAATAGCAGGGCAGTGGTACTTCTGTATGTGTGAATGTTGACTAATACATAAATTAGCAAACCCTAAAGTTTAAAATTCACAACAGCAGCATGTGGAGACTGCACTTATACCTAATTTACATGTATAAGTTTGAATCCTATGGTTGCGCACTAATTCCGTTAATGGTTGTTTATTTAACTATGAAACTTAAACTCAGTATGCTGGAACATTATAGATTTATGCTATGGATAAGTCACATTCTGTTGTTATTCCATAGACTATTACAACATCAAAAGATGTACAGTTTCCATTAGCTAAAATGGCTAAGCAATAGACCACTATAAATTCTGTTCACCTAAGTGTGGGTTCAAATCTCTGTACAGCTTATTTTGGATGATGGCAGTTATGTATTTAATATTGTACAACGTATATATGAGATCTATAGTTGTTTGGTTAGTTATATATTAGAGATTTTACACAGCTAGTATGGCTGTGGTGCGTTGATGTTTAAAGCACTTAGGCTGCAGGTGACTTCAACTCCATTGGCCACAAAGCTTCTAGAAACATTATACAGTATATGTCTGTTGATAATGATGTATGGGTGAATTGTGGGTAATACAAACATATGTTACCTCTACAGTTTAACTTACACAACAGTCTCTTATAATCTATTACTTCTTTTAATTGACTGCCCTCCTACATAATTTACACGTGTAGGATTGAATGACACATTTGTACATTATTTCCTTTGATATCTATTTATGTGTTTGAAATGCAGAAAAAATGTTTTCTTGCAAACTGTGACAGTTGGAAGCCTGAACTGGTATAGCTTAGGGGCATCATTGTAAGCGATGTGATGACATGCAGTCATGACTGCATAGTTTTGTTTCTTGAATTCCACTGCAGACATTACATCCATCTTTGGCCATACTGAATATTATTGTACATGCATGCCCAGCTTGCAGGAAATGTGTAATGAATGGTATTGCTTTTGTTCCACTCTATTAATCATTTATGTTTTGGATGTCACCAGTTCTTGTTGCACAATGCATTATGAATATATAATGTACAATGTGATGTTAAATGTTATAGCAGCCCTGGTACTGCACATGCCAGCACTTGTAATTTTCTTTTAATTGTCATATAATATACAGACACTACTTCATGTTTGGCTAATATATGTATGTACATGTCCAGATAATTGACAAACACGTACACCTACACATATGTCTATCGCTCTGTCTCTATATAGATAAATCTATATATCTGTCTATGTACACATACATATGTATTAAATTCTATACATGCACATATACATACAGGAAGAGTTCATCATTGCTGTATCATTCATCATATACTTGCATATGCCATGGGACCGGGCAACATCCCAGGCTGCATTTTACATGAACTTCAGAATGAACTGGCTCCCACCTAAGCACCATGTTCAATCATAGCCTCACATTAGGCTTTGTGCCCACTGAATGGCGCACAGCAACAGTTATCCCACTCCACAAAGGGGGAGCCACCACTGACGAGCCTGGTCTGTAAGGCCATGGAACGTATCATCATGGAACTCATAAACAAAGACATTGGTAACCTCCAAACTCTGGACCCCACCCAGTTCGGGTTTTGTGAAAGGCAGATCATGCCTCCTGAACCTGATCAACTTCCTTGAGGCAGTCACCAAAGCCATAGACAAGGGTAAGGTGGTTCACACAGCCTTTCTTGACCTCGCCAAGGCTTTAGACACAATCCACCATTCTGGAATTATAGCTAAACTCACTAAACTAGGTATAAATCCCAATGTCACAAGATGGGTTGCCAACTGGCTCACTGACAGAAACAACACTGTAAAAGTTGCAGACTCCATATCTGACTTCAAACCAGTGACACTTGGAGTACCGCAGGGTTCAGTCCTGGGACCTCTCCTATTTGGTATTTACTTCTCTGAAGTATAGGCTAACACAGAAGGCTTTTGGCTAATGAAGTTCACAGATGACTGCAAACTAGGAGCCATAGTCGAGTCCCCAAATGATGTGGACATCCTACAGAAGGGCCTCACTGAGAGATGCCTGGTGTCAGAGCCATGGTCTCAAGCTCAATGCCAAAAAGTGCATTGTCATCTCCTTTGGTAAAAACTCTGTACCCATGAACTACCACATAGACGGCAGTCTACTTAATGCCGAATGTGTGATAAGAGACCTTGGGACCCAGGTGGACAGTAGTCTCTCCTTTGATAATCGCATCACCACAGTAGTCAGGAAATCCTTCTACATGCAACACCTCATCACAAAAAGGTTCTCATTCAGGAAAAAAGAGGTAATTTTTCCCCTCTAGTTGACACTCATTAGACCCATTATAGAGTACAAGGCCCCTTTTTGAATGTACCTCACAAGACATCTGCAGCAGCTGGCAAGGCCACAGAAGTACCTCACAAAGAGGATTACTGGCCTCAAACAGATACCCTACACTGGCCGTCTCAAAAAACTCCAGCTTTACTCCGTAGCATATCGCCTTCTCAGAGGTGATCTCTGCCTAACATATAAAGGTATGTCAAACCCGGAGCTGTTGGACATGCTACATCTAAATAAATCCCAATCCCTTCGAGCTACACACTCTAGGGACCTAAACCTTGTCACCAGAATAAACAGGACATGCTGGAGGGATAGATTCCTGTCCCAGAGACTTCCCATACTCTGGAGCAAGCTACCCATCTATGTCAAGCAAAGTTCCTCATTAGCACTCTTCAAGAAAAATCTTGATGAGTGGATGGGAAATAGTGAATACACCCCGGGGATCACTTCTGTGGCTGTGCTCGACAGTGGCACAGGAAAATAACTATCTTGGGTGGCTTAAGCCAGGGAACCTTGTTGGCTAGGCTTACTTAGCCCCTTGGGCCGATTGCCTAATACCTACCTATGACCCTATGAACCTATGATATAAAACCACAGTAAGTTCAGCATACAATAACTATGTACATTTGCAGGTCTTTGTCCAAATGATTATGTATATCTGTGCACTTACACAATGTCATCTTAGACTGGCACACCTGTTAATGTATGTAATGCTTCTCTGCATATTCATAGATGTAAATTGTTTGACTTCCATCAAGTCATTCAATTAGACTGGAGACTGACTAGCTAAGAAGGTAGGATTCTTGTTTGTAGTGTGAATACCAGTGATAGTTGTAAGTTTGAGTCTTCTATCTGAATAGCTTTCTGCTATTTGTTTGCAGTAATGTGGGCAGTACTGAGAGTGAAGCATCAATGACTAAGTATGTAAAATGCGATATTGTATTGTATGGCACTGCTTGCTAATATGTAATAATGACTATTTTTTTCACTGTTCTTTTGTTGTAGGTAGCAGCCATTATTTAATGAGCTTAAGCAATCCTTCTGTTGCTGTAATACATCTGTATTTTTTCTGTCTGGAGCTGCTGAAGATCACTCCAGGAATCGAGCCTTGGTACAGAGCATATGCACAGCCTTTGGACCAGCAGGGGGAAAGAGTTATGTGTTATTACTTTATATCTTTATGTGTCCAGAAATAGTATAAACATATTTAAATCTTCAGGTTTAGTTGTGAAGTCTTATGACATTCAGGCATTCTAATGCTATGCCAGACTTTCCATAATGTATCTGCAAGGTATGTGTAATATGTAGTGATTTTTTGTGAAGAATATTAAAGACAAATTCTCACATAGAGAAAATGAGATAATAATAGAGGCTCTGCACCAGCATGGCCACAACCATCTTGGATAGATGGACAATACTGTGTGGAGGAATCAAGTGTAAACAGAACTGACACACACATGATAAATGCCATGGAATGAAGTCTTATGTGTTATCAGCAAGTGTTTTTTTATTACATTGAGCATATGTACTGTTTGTTGACACAACACATATGAAAGACGTGTGTTCAAATAACATATTGATTTTAAATGTGATTATTTGACATATAAGTTGCTTGTAGTGTTACTACTGTTTGCACAGCAAGCAGTTTTAAACTTGTATGTATGGCAGTGGTTCTCGTTGAATTGTGTGTTGTGCATAGCCTGCCTATTTTACTAATGAAAGTGTGTCTGATGATTCAGCATTTTAATGCTGTTGTCAGACTTTACTGGCATGTACTTATGTGCCATGTCTCTTGCCACTCTATATAACTGCACTGTTATATAGCACATTATATACCATTTCCTGGTATTGTTGTGTCACAGCCCAGTCCGACTTTTATTGCATGTCTGAGGTGTTACACAGTATATTCTTGATCATCATTACATTTTTTAACTGCGAAAGTATATATATGTAAGCATAAAACAAACATAGGCTATGACAGTGATGCATGTGTTGAGGGACAGTTATGTATGTGTGTCATACACATAATTTCTAGATATTAAATGCTGTAGCTGTGCTTGTGACTGTTCATTTGTTCTTAAGCTTTCAAATTTCATTCTGATTATATAATGTTGTGATGTCACCCATTGACCATGTTGCAGTGCTCATCTCATTTGCATATATATTTTAAGTGTACCATCTTACAATATATTTTTAACACAGATATTTTAACCATAGTATGTAAACATGATAGATTATTTGTACATAATGATGAGTTATAGTGGATATTTAAATGCTATACCGACACCTTAACATGAGGCATCCATTCAGCAAAGAATAGTGGCCATGTTCCTAAAAAGCTGCTGACAGAGTCTGTCACCAATATTGCTATAAGGCCTGACTGATACCATGCTTGAACCAGAAACAACATTCCCAAAGGTTTAGCTTCAGTGTTAAATTACAGTGGACCAAGTCTTTTGGAATCAAGCCCCATGAAAGTGTTGCATGCTAGAGTAGCATAGCATACCTATCTTGAAAATTACTGATGTATATGATGTATATATATATATATATATATATATATATATATATATATATATATATGTATATATATATATATATATATATATTTATATTTATGTGTGTGTGTGTTTCATACTGAAGACTGATACATCAGTAAATGTATAACTAATAAAAGAAATATGTCTGATAAACTCATTACTGTATTCCATGTAATACACCAGAGTAACTTAATGATAACAAATTATGGGCATGCTGACCTTCCTATTCTGGAATAACTTAATGGCAGCATATGTTGGGCACATTAACCTTCCTATTCCAGAGTAACTTAATGACAGCATATGGTGGGCACATTGACCTTCTTAGTCCATCATACCTCTTGGGTGCCCCTCTTCTTCATCCTCACTGCACATCTTCTTTTCTATCACCCTATTTCCTTGGGTGTGTATATTACTTGTGTTCCCCCTACACACATCCTTCATCCGTTACTAGCTACTGTTAGCCATGGAGAGGTGTCTGGGATTGTCCTTCACCTTACTTAATTATTTTTTTATTATAAATTGTATCGATTATATCAGATTTCACAAACTGTGATGGGTATATTTATATATGTTAGTCTACAGATTATGATGATATCCAAGTTTGAGGATATTTGTCACTTTTCAGACATAATGGCTGATGCACATTTGTCTTCATTTAGTACTTTTCTCATACTTATGAAGTTTCATTGGGCTTGCATACCTTCCTTTGATGTGAATTAATAATACATATATATATATCACTCTATGGATACGTTTTTTTTTTAAATATGCATTTGACATGACTCATTGTGGTTGCTCTGATATCACCAATTTTGTCTGCCTTGTGCTGAAGTATTCTCTGTAGACTGAGGCATATTTACATATTACTTGGTTAGCCACAAATCTTGAATGGAACTCAATGAAATCCACCAAGTTCCATGAACTCTATGGAATCTGATCCATTGTGTTGACTATTATGTGTAAAATACTTCTATAAATACAACATGCCATGCAAAGGTAAAAAGTGACTTTAATATATGTTTAGCACTTTTGTCTTAAAATTTAATAAGACTTTATCAGAACAAACAATTAAAATCAATTCCTTTAAAGAAATGCCTGCATGAGTAATATGATAGAACTTCACAAATAAATTGCCATGAATACTATAAAAACTAAACCATGTAAATTTTGCTGTTTTTTGTTAAAACATGTATCTGCAGAAATTACCCATAAATGACTATTATTTGAAGCTCCAAATAAGAATAAAGTGGTTTAATAAAAAAGCATAAACATAATAAGAATAAATTGTTCTGAATGGTGTGAAAATTGAACCATTTATAGTTTACTACATTTTGCTGAAATCAATGCCTGCAAAATGACCCCTAGAAGTGAATTCTGTAAGGCTTAAAGTATAAATAAAATGTGTTAGTCATAAAACAATATTAAACTATTGAAAACATGCTAACAAGGGGATTATATGAGATGGGTTACCCTAAACATCTGGCTTTCAGAATACATTTCAAATTTAAATACTCATTACAGTCTTGAGGAGGTCAGCTCCTAGTTTTTACTTGGTTTTAAAATAATAAATCAATTATAAAACAAATTACTATTTACATAGATGCACAGATGATCAATACATCAAAGTTATACATCAACACAAAATATTTTCCAAACATGTCTTTAAGTTTAAACTAAGACTTTATATAAATGTGTAATATTAGAAGTTCTCATCTTTATAGTGTGCAATCCACTACTGCAACCATACTAATAAATTTAATACTAGAGGGAGTAACTTTACTTTTCCAATTGTTAGTAATTACTTTTCTGGCTATAGCAAGAATAGACCAAAGAAGAGGCACTTGTGTTTTTGGAATTACCTCAGGAATTGAAGCATTAAATGAAACTAAAGATTTAGAAATATTACATCTATCTGACCATAGAGCATGAATAAAGTTATTAATTTCTTTCCAAAAGGGGAGATGACTACATATTCAAATACCATATGCATCCAATCTGCTATTATTTCAGAATCATATCCCCAGCTTTTAATTCTATTTAATTTATACATAACTGTAATTTTGTTAGGGGTGACTAAAACTCTGTGTAAAAATTTCCAAGTGAATTTTTTCAATATAACGAAGATGTAGATTTATTTGTAGATTTTGATATTATTTTTTTGCATTCTTCAGAGAAGTCTTTATTACTAGTTTTTAAGCAGTAGTTCCAATAGGAATTGTCTAAATATGTGATCTAACTTAAAGAATTTTATAAATTTGTGTCAAATATAATTTATGTTTAATTTCATTATTATTGATATTTATTAAGAATTCCAATAATTTGGGGAATGATTTCTTATCTAGGTTAAATACCTTATTTACCTCTGTTTCACAAAGTCTCTAAATATTTGTAAAATTTACCAGTTCTCAGACTCTTGATTGTATTTGGATCCTAAATTTTCAACATTTACTGATAATATTTCTTGATATATTCATTTCCATTTTGAAACATAAGGTCAATTTATCCACAACACTATAACTTTTACAATTGTTGAAGTAGCATACAATTGAATATCAGAGAATACTATTCCACCATTATCCCAACCTTTTTTTTGTGCCAATCAAAGGAAACTCTTGGTTTTATCAGGATGTCCAAAAATTTTAAGTAGAATATTATTTATCTTTATCAATTCTTTTGGTGGAGATATTACTAAATATTGTAATATAAACAATATTTTAGGGAGAATTACCATATTAATAAGCATTACTCTTTCTTCCACGGTAAAGAAGAATGTGTTCCAAGTCATGCATAAACTTAAAATTTTATCAACAACCTGTTGCAAGTTTGTTTGTATCATTTCTTTACTATTAGACATAATGGTTATAAAAAGGTATTTCATTTGATTGCTATTCCAATTAAAGTTGGAATAGTTTTGTATGATTTTTTTTAAATTTTTTATCAATTAATAATGTACTTCTTTTATTATGATTAAATCTTAAGTTTGAGATCTCTTCAAACTGACTCATAGAACTAATTATCATCTCTAATGAATTTTCTATATTTCCCATTGTTAGTAAAATATAAACGGCAAAGAGCTGAATCTTTAGTTCAAAATATTCTTTTATTTTGATACCATTAATGTTCTTATTGGATCTAATACTATTAGCAAAGGGTTCTATAGCCAATGCAAAAAGTAAAGGTGATAATGGACCGTCTTGTTTTGTGCTTTTTTGTAGTTTAAAGGAATTAGAAAGAAAATACCATATTTTAACATAAGCACATGACTTATTGTATAACTTAGAAATTACTGTAATTAGGTCAGGTGAGAAATTAGACACTTTTAAATGTTTTAAACAGGTATGACCAATTAACTTAGTCAAAAGCCTTATCTAAATCGAGACTAATGATAGAAAGTTCTTTTTTATTTTTATTTGCATAGTCTATTAATATACGTATTCTTATTATATTCTCCTGCATTTGTCTAATTAAAATAAACCCAATTTGATGATTGTTAATTAGTTTAGGTATAAGTAGATTAATTCTGTTACCTAAAATAGACATGAACAATTACATTCGACATTAAAAAGTGAAATTGGTCTATATATTAACACTTTGTAGGATCCTTATTTTGTTTTAAAATAGGTGCTACAAGGGAATATTTCCATGATAGGAGGACCTCAGCAGTTGCTTTTTATTTCTCTGCAGACATTATATAATATTTTAACTGCATCATCCAGTGGTATTTTATAGAGTTCTAGTATAAGACCATCTAAGGCTGGTGCCTTATTATTTTTTAACTTTTTTATTTGATCTTTTACTTTTGCTAAAGAGAATGGCCTATCAATTTGTTTTATTTGTTCACCTGTAATTTATTATTTATATTTTCCCTTAGAAAAGTTTCAGATATATCATCTTCATTTATGTTATTTGTATTATTGTTTAAAAAAAGTAAAAATAAAAAACTATAGTACTAGTGCTTCCATACTTAATTATCTAAATTAGTAACAGATTGTTATATAAAGGATCCAGTTACTAGTGGCATTTGTTCTGATGAAGTCTCTTATAGTATGAGACGAAAACGCTTAACCTTTCGTATGTTTTATGTTAATAAATAGTTTTTATTTTTACTTTTTTCTTGGATTTTTTGAATTACTGTTTACTGGATACCATTGGCAGTTATATTGGACAGTTACCTGCTCAGGATGGCTTTTTTATGTTTTATGATAGTCTTGTTTGAGCCATCTCAGGTTGATACTTGTTCAACACAGAAAAGTCACCACAACACCCAGACATCAACGGAAGTACACTTTATTAAATAAGAAACAAAAGATTTAGCGCTTTTGCCTACTTACATTTAGGCATCATCAGAGTCAAATTCACATTTCCATTAGTTCCTTTATATAGTATTGTTTAATTAAATTGTTTATGTCTTTCGGCTTTTCCCGGTTAGGGGTCGCCACAGTGGAACTCCGGTCCGCTAATGATTGGTAGTGGATTTTTATGTACCGGGTTACCAGCCCTGATGCACAGCCTTCAACGAAGGCACGCCCCATTCATGTATGCCTCCACACAGAAGACGCTCTAGCTGAGAATCGAACGGGACAATGTCTTGCTATGAGGCGACAACGCTACCGCAGCACCACCACCGCAATAGTATTATATAGTTAGTTAAACAAGTGTCACTCCCCTTCTTAAAGCTATAGCATCAGGCTGCATATATTAAATTACAAATGCTTAAATAATGTAAAACCAATAAAAAACTTGTTAAAATATATCACCTATGTACTACATCAAACTTGCATCTCCCTTAATTCCAGTAAGCTAGTGATAGAGCAACTGTCATTTATACCTGGGGATATTGTGGCATTAAGTCTCATCTGCCACATAGCCTTCCTGAATTCCAGTAATGTATTAAAATCACTACCCTCTCATTATACACTACTCCATCCACAATAAAAAATAAAAACTTTTTAAAACCCTCACAAGTGTCACTGAGGCAAAAAAGTGCATTAGTGGTCTTTTTGTTCTTAATATCCCTCAAATGTTTTGCCATCCCATCATGTAACCTTTGTGTGGTTTTCCCTACATAAAATGCAGGACAACTCCCTCATAGGGCAATGTAGAACATCATTTTAATGTTACAAATAGTTCACCCAGGACACTGTATGGTCCTGCTGTAATCTTGAATAGTCAAGTATAAATCTTTGTATAAGTATCTACAATATTTACACATTACATTTACTCATTAACGAATTATATGGCTTTATAACATGGTTCTTGTTCTTCTCAAATATTTCCTTTAAATTATTTCCTCTACTATAGGTCACTACAGGATGTTCGCCAAGTTTCTTTTTCAACTCACTTGTTATAGTTTTAGATTTAACTTTAGTGTGTCTATTTTGGCCTGTAGCATATTCAATTCCTTGTCCCATTCTCTTGTTTTACTAATATACCAGCTCATAGCTCTTCCGTTTAAGTAAGCCTTTAATGAATCCCACAGGACAATGTCTGTTACTTCACCATTCATGTTTATTTCTAGGAAGTTTTTGATCTCTTTAACATTACAATCCTTGAATCCTTTTATTTTAATAATGTACCCTGGTGATCTCCTGTGATGTATTAGATTATCAGTGTTTAAAATAATATTAAAGTTTATATCATTATGGTCTGATAATGGACATGAAACTATTGAAACTTCTCTGATATGTGATAACAGGCTGTTTGAGACAAAAATGTTATTGATATTTGTTTGTGTTCCATATTTATATGAATAATGGGTAAATTGAAGTGAGTTTTTTTCCTTAGCTCATATATATCCTTTAAATTCATTCAGTTTACAAAATTCATTAAGTGTTTGGCTGAAGATGTGATTCTCAGCTTTCTATCTGTAATGGAGTCTTTACCTGATAAATTAAAATCACCAGCCATTATGGGTTCATCTTTCATGTAGTAGGCTATAATATCTAAATCATTTTTTGTATCTTTAGCTCCAAACTCTGGAATCCAATAAGAGTTCACCAATGTATATAATTTTCTGTTCCACTCAAATATAACAATGCTTAACATACCATTTTTATCAACATAGTTATCTTTTACTTTAGGATTACTGATGAGTTCTTCCATAAAATGAAGGTGCCTCTTCTTTTAGCTCAAAAGCCAGAACCTGCTAAAACCCAATAATTCTTTAATGAAAGTTTATTTATATCTTTATCAAGCAGAAGTGTTTCCTGTAGAAATGCTAGTTGAGCTTTATGTAATTGCAAGTATTTGAACAGACTTCCCCTCTTTACTGGATTATTCAATCCATTCATATTAATAGATATGCATTTAAAATCAGACATTTATATAAGAAACAGAAAAAAAAAACAGGTATGATGAAACTGCATTTATGTACAGAACTTATTATATAATTTATATATAACAATAAGAAATTTTCAATTATGGACCAAACATTTGAAACAAAAAACACTGAATGATGTAACCCTAAAACATTCTGCCATGGAATAACATATTCCTAGTTTGTTGAAAAAGATGACTAAACTAGCTCTCAAACTATTCATTAGACTAATAAAGTTTAGCTCATGCTTCTGATTCATATTAATGTATCTTGGTTTTTAGTATACATCATCTTAAAAAAGCTTGTCAGTGAGTTATTACAAATAAGAACAATTAAAAAGGTGTTCAGAATCTTTATTATAAGTTGACCAAACTGAATATCTCTTCAAACATCTTCCCCTGTACCTCACATTATCTCCCTGGTCTACTATAGGGAGGAAGCCATTTGTTATTTTCATATTTACTAATTTATAAGTCAGATGATTTTATATTTTTTCTGTTTTATTTACGATGTGTAAAGTTGTACATAGGATCATAAGTTCATAAATTAGTAACAAGTTAACTGTCCTCATGGGCCATTCCAAGCCCAGCTAATTACTCCATATTACACTCAACCACTGGACCTTGTGCCTATAAGGTGAACACCTTAACCGCTATACTAACCTCCCACCCTTGTAGACATATTTATGTTCTTTAACTATATGCATATTTACTTATTCTGATCTCTTTCTTTTTCTGTTTGTATATTGTATCTTGCACTAGTACTATACTCCTAGGTTTTATATTTTAGCTATAATTCTAGTGTAGAATGTCATATAATAGAACATTTATATTTACCCTTATATATTTGATACTCTTTAATATAGTATTACTGTTAGAATCGGTCCTATTTTTTTCTTAAATGTTATGTCTAATAGTATCTGAACAAAACATCTGAAAAATCTTCCCTTTTAAGATTCAAACTTTCCATAATAAATTGTCCTGAGATATTAAATTTTGTTATCATTAAAAAGAGACAATAACAGAGAAACGCAATCCTAATTTTATTATCAGAAGTGTCATTCTATAGGCTAATATATAAACTATCCCTTTGGTACACTGTAAACATTCAGAACTACTTAATAACTGACACTGGTTTAGAATGCAATTCACTGTATTTGGCTTATTATCTAACTTGTATTCATTGACATCTGAGCATATTATTCAAAATTTAGACAGGAAGGAGCAACCTGTACAGTTCTTAGAATTTTAGAACTCTCGCAGTATCACAAAAGTACTCCCGATTCTAATTAAGGTCCTTCAGGCTGGTCCTCATGACAAGGGCTTACAAATGAACAGTTTATCAGCTATAATTCACACAAAAACATTCACAAGTGAATCCAAGCCACCTCCACATCACATATCAAACTACCAAACCCTTTCAAACCATTAAAAACCAATAAAAACATTTCAAAGTATGTTAACCACTAAAAAGGTATTGTATTTTAAGAAATATCTTTTAATGATTCAGTAAACACTACTTGTATGGGATGTTTAATATAAAACAGACTGTCATTTTTTAAAGGAGACCTAGAATAGAAACTTGCATTAAAAGAATGACAGTTATGTGCTATCCAGGTTTAACTTGTAAAAGTGTGAATGTTACTTTACTTTTTTGATAACATTCCAATAATAACTTTTATATATTTAAGAAACTATATTTTTAACACTTTGTTTATAGCATAGTATAACTTTCCTGGGTACTATTGCATGTCGTATAAACTATCAGTAGCAAGCATTCAAAACTATTTAATAACTGACAAGTGGTTTAGAATGCAATTCATTATTTTTTGCTTATTATCTAACTTGCATTCATTGACATCTTAGCATATGATTCAAAATATTATGAGTATTTACTTTTAGACAAGAAGAAGTAACCTGGAGAGTTCTTAGAATTTTAGAACTCTCACAGCATCACAAAAGTGCTCATGATTCTAAGGTGTTTTAAGCTGGTTTTCATAAGGACTTGAAAATTAACAATCCATCAGTTGCAATTCACACAAAAATGGCCACAATTGAATCCAAGCCACCTCCACACTACACACCAATTCCTCAAACCCTCCAAACCACCAAAAAAAAAAAAAATTCTAAAAGTATCCCAGTACCAAAAGACAATTGCACTTAAAGAAATAACATTTAATGATCCAGCAAGCACTATTTGTATGAGGTATTTAATATAAAGCTGACTGTCACTTTTAAAGGAGACGTAGCATATAAACTTGTATTAAAAAGATAAAAGTTATGTATGATCCAGGTTTAACTTGTAAAGTGTAAGTGTTACTCTAATTATTTGATATAGTTCCAATAGTAACTTTTATATATGTAAAAAAAAATCTATATTGTTTTATACTTTGTTTGTAATATAGTGTGTCTTTCCTGGGTGCTTTTCCAGGTCAAGTATACTATCAGCAGCACACTACTGGAGCATTTTAAGAACCCAGAATGGAACTTAACATGCCTCTTCAGTGTCATTTGTTGCATCTTGTATTATATTTAATAGTATATAAATCAACTCTTCCAATATATCAGAAAGTGTACCACCTAACATAAGTTTCATCATAATAATGGTTAACTTTTAATAAGATGAATCATTTGACATTTTAAACTCTATGTGAAATAAATGGCTTCAATTTCATATATAGCTAAAATAATCAAACTGTAACATTTTAAAAAGGAAACTTAGCAACCATTTGAAGTAGGGAAATAAATAAATGATTTACCTTGTAAAAGGTAATATGCAGCACCTATTCATATGTATTCACACACTTATTTAAATTAATAAGAATTCATAACCATGAAACATTTTCATGTAGCCTTCAGTTTTTTTACTGTTTTTGCCTTTTATTAGCCAACCATCTCTTGTTGCTTTTTTCTTCAAAGAAGTTGATAGATTTCATTCCATTTCTTCTGTTTTTTTTCTATGATTTTATGTTTCTGTATAGCCCATTGCATCTTCCAAGTTGTTAAAAATCTTCTTTCCTTCTGGAAGGTGAATCCTTATTTTTGCTGGAAACAAGATTTGCACTTTAATATTGTTTTTCTTTAAGTTTTTGTCTATTGGCACACATGCTTTTCTCTTGGACATCACTAATGTAGAATAGTCATTGTCAACTCTTATATTATTTCCTTTAATTTTAACCGAATAATTAGTCCATGCAGCTTTTAAGACTAAATCCTTATCTTGATTTGAGAAAAAATTTATGATCACTGACTTTGGTGAAGGTGTTTTTTTTTTTATTAAAGGTGAATTAGAAGGTGATCTATGTGCCTTTTCAATGTCAAAGGAAAACGCTTCAGACAGCTTCAAAGTTTTAGGTAGTCAGGTATTAAGAAATTGAATCATACTGTCTCCCTATTTTTTCTCTAATCCCGTACATCCTGATGTTATTCCTTCTAGATCTGTTCTTTAAGTCTTCTATTTTATCCCAGAATAAGTTGTTTTGTTTCAGAAGAAATGCAGTGTTACTCTCATTTTCAAGTAATCTTCCATCAAAATCAGACATGGGTTCTTCTATACTTGAGATTTGTGATGATTGTTATTTAAGAGATTCACTTCAACTTGTTTTTTTGCATTCCTCTTTAAAATTGTCGATTTTGCTTTCTAATTTATCTATCTCTACATATAACTTTCCTTTGATTCCTTTGACATCGAAAGGGCACATAGATCACTTTCTAATTCACCTTTAATAAAAAAAAACACCTTCACCAAGGTCAGTGATAAATTTATCTGTAAACTGATATTACTTGGTATAGCCTGTATGTCTTTTTTCATAGTACTGTCCTGTACACTGGGCTTGAGTGGCTCATTCTGAGATAATTGGTTCTTTCTAGTTTTCCTAACAGGAAAATCAATTAAATGAGTTTTTGTAATAATAAATCTTTCAGCAGATGTTCAGCTATAAATCCATCACATTTTGAAACATTCTATTTGAGTATTTTTACTAAAAATCCTGTCATGAAATGACATAGCTAAAAAAACAGTGCACAGTAACTGCTCACCATCTTGGCCATGCCCCCTGTCAGCTTCTAATTCTAGCTGCAATTGAAATTCTTTCCCTTCTTGCTCATTGTTCCAGTCTCCCTGACTTAGATGTAATAATACACTATTGACCACAGAAAAATATAAATTTAGGGAAACTGCATTATGTTTATCTTCATGACTGTTTCTAGTGTTCTTATAGTCTTTGTGTCAATTTTCTGATTGTTTTTCAAACATAAAATAACTGGTATTTAAGGGAATTAGCTACATATAATAGACCCTTACTGTTACATATGTAGTGTCTATTAGTTTCACATTTTCTTTCTTAATGTGGTAAGTAAGGTGCAGGTCCTGCTTCAATAAATCTGCATCTTGAACAAAAAACACAGTAATATGTACTTTTGTCCTTCTGAGAGAAACCACCTTTATCTTGAAAGGTATAAGCCATGTCAGTCATTATGGATATATCTTATCCAGAAAGCGCTGCAAAGCATGATTCCACTTTTCCATTCATGTTTTGACATTGTAAACTACTTTTTGAACTAAAGGTTGTAGCATATTCTTGCATCTGTAAATATGTTATATTCATTTCTTATGTGATCCTATTCACCTGGGCTGTGTCTGCAAGTTGTTCATTGAGATCAGTGCACTAGCCTGGTAAACACAAGTAAATAAATAAATAGCTTTAATGTTCAAGCCTTTTTTTAAACACAATCTGTACTAGCTAAATGTTTAACATGGCTTACAAAATACACTTTTAAGGAATAAAGTGTAGGCATTGATTTTGGCAACTTTCAAAGCAAGTCATTGTTATGATGTTTTTAATACTTTTACTTTACCACATATTCTTATTAGGAGCTAAGAAGAATAGATGTTTATGGGTAATTTGTAAATGCAATTATTTTAGCAGAAAGTGATAAAATTTAGATGGCTCAGCATTTATAATATTTACAGCAATGTGATTATTGGTGAGGGTCTATCACATAATACTTGCTGAAATCTTTGAACCATTGTTTGTTCTGATAAAGCCTTGTTAAATTTTAAGAAGTAAATGTTAAACATGATATTAAAGTTACCTCTTATGTTTATTAGGTGTGTTATTTTAGGCCACCACTATCTGATTTTGCTTTTGGCGTTTGTTGCTTAATATAAAATTAATAGTGGTATGGAAGGGGCAGCCCACTGGATTTCAGTATTCCTTCATTTCGTACTGATACTACTGAACTGTGCAATACTTCACAAATTTTGAATCGAGATCTAAGGCAACTGCAGAACTCACAGCTTTTATCTACTACATGAAAGGACTTGGGATACATAAATATTTTACAGATGACCACACTGTGCCTGCACTGATGCTCAGTTTTCTTAGTATCAAATTCATACAATATAGAAATAAATGAAGGAGCAAAAAATGCTGCCATTTTTACAGTGTTAGATCATGAAAGAGCAGGGCTTCACTCTTCCACCACACACACACACACACACACACACACACACACACACATATATATATATATATATATATATATATATATATATATATATATATATATATGGGTTACCGTTAAAAGATCGAATGTTCAAAACATCGACAAAGGGAGATCCTGGTCCACATCATCAACACATCAGTTGTTCGACACATCAAAATATAGACGGCCAGTTCTTCGACACATCAAAATATCGACGTGCTACTCTATGACATGGATTTCACCGATAGTGTACACAGCAAACACACCAATGCTGATATCCATTAAACAGTTCCAGTACCCCAACAAACACACAATACATGTATGTAATCTGAATGTAAACATAGACATACAACTAAAGTAAGTCCATCACACATCAATGCTCATTCAAAACACAGAAGTATAGCGCATAAGTCACCTCTTATCCAGAACAGAAACTTAAACAGTCAACCATAATATAGTATATCAGTCTTACAATATTTCACTGCAGCGCATTACTTTGGCGCATTGTAACAGTATTCACAAATAGGTTACATTTTAAGTAGGCGGGCAATGCTGAAAATGAAGTCCAATGGGGTGTACTCTTCCCTATTAGATAGTATACATTGGAATCTATCATGTCTCTCAATCAGTCTCTTTTTCTTCGGTGAGGAAGGTACTCCGGTAACCATTCGCACACGTAACTCATCTATACGGTCCTGCTCCCTACACAGAGCCCTTATGATTACATCTAAATAGGTCACTCTCACACCCACTAGACACTTCAAATGCCTATGCCAAGCTTCTACCGAGTTTTGTGTCCGTGGTAGGAAAAGTTCATTCAGCTCAGACATGTTCCAAAATTTTATCGGGAATAGTGGTGGAAAGCGGACAGTACCAGACTTACGAGTGCTAAATTTGCGCAGCCTACCATAGATGTAGTAGTCAGTAAAGTACTTAACTAATTCTATACCCTCGTCAGGTGCCCTTTCTTTGAGCTTATTGAATGTTGCCACAACTTGATCCTCAGGCAGGAACGCCAGTGCCACCAATGATTTAATACATAGCTGAAATTGCATATTACTGTTGTACAGTGAACTCAAACCAACTTGCTGAACCTTTCGCTATACATTCTGCCCAAAGTGGAACAAACAGCCCTTGGACTACACATCATTAAAGTTTAAGCATATACTTTTCAGGGCTGTGATCTCAAAATCACATAGTATATATTTCGCACTTTTGACAAAACCGTTCTCGGCCAGTAGAGCAAATAAGGCATTCCAATGATAGTTATAACATTTTAAAGATTTAGAGCTCATTAGTGCATAAAATAGTGGTACTACCTTACTATTTGACCCTAGCTTTAATAGACCGTGAATACTATACAGTTGTCTACATGCAAGACCCCTATGGAAATATGTACCATCCATCATCCATATAGTAGCCTTACTGAGATCATACAAATTGTTAACAGTGCTAAATGCATATACCACTGTATTACTGGAGGTATCAGCAATCCGTTTAGCAATGAATGCACCATCCTATAGCTTGTACCTGCTTACATCTAAATTCAATAAATTCAATTCCCTGCTTCCAGGGGTGAGATGATATCTACGACGTACTCTTGCAATACGTTGTAATAGTGCTCCTCTCTGTGGTACATTATGCACTGCGTCTAAAGAAGTAGATGCTAAGCTCTCCTCTAGCAAAACACAAGGCATATCTCTGCTAAGCTGTGCTCTTAGTTTAACATCACTACAAACCCTATATTTCTCTATCTCACCTGGGTCACCACTGTGCTGATGTGGTACAGATTTCAGGAGGTGGTCACCATTACTTACTAATTATTTATCGCTCTACCTTTACAATGGCAGGTTAATTTCTCCTTGCAACACCAGTATCTCTTTTCATTCCTGCTTCGTTCAAAGTAATACAAATACCCATCAATATGAAGCATTGCTTTACCCTTTTGTGATGTTGCTGTGTCATATATGCTTCCTATTTCACCCGGACCAGGTAAATCCATATCAGACATCGAAATATGTTTCAAACACTCCTTCCTGGATACAATATTTTCCCTCTCACTGTTTGGCAATTTTGAATCTAACCGCGTAGTGTGTGTCGACTATTTAAATGTCGACCAATTACGTTGTTGCACAACTGACTTGTCGATGATATGGACCGGGATCTCTGTTTGTCGATGTTTTGAACGTTCGATCTTTTAAAGGTAACCCACATATATATATATATATATATATATATATATATATATATATATAAAGAGAAAGCTTGAAATCCCGAAGACACGGAGCAGCGATTTTTTTCCCAGGGGAAAAAAATCGCTGGGCCATTTTCGGGACTTTGCCATTTCCTCCAATGTGATGCGATCTCAGGGTTGGTATATTTAAATGGGGGGGGGTTGCATCGGGGGGTGTGGGGGCCCCACTTTATTTAGTGTTTTGAATTTTTTATTTTTTTTTTGTGGAACAGCGATTTTTTTTTCCCTGGGGAAAAAAATCTCTGTTCTGTGTGTTCGGGATTTTAAGCGTTTGCTTTTAAAGGGTCGATAAATCAGCGTTCACTATTTTAAGCATTCGCTGATTTAATATAGACCATATATATATATATATATATATATATATATATATATATATATATATATATATTACACTAACATATTTGAACAGTTGCCTATAACAAATGCAATTATTAAAAGGGCAACAAGGACAGATCTATATCGAACTGTATAAACCTGTTATACAAAGGCTGCTGAGAGATGGCAGTTTGCTGTACTTTGAATTCACTACTTGGAAGGATAGTTACTCAGCATGTCAAGAAGCCTTGCTGTTTTAACACAGATGTGTATTTATTTTAGAAAGAAGTGTAGAACTTTACGTACTGAACACTGTACCCTAATGTCACTTTCAATGTATGAATGATGTCTCTTGTTTGATTTTTTTTTTTTTTATATTGCGGTCAAATATTGTCAAGCAAGCTGAGGATTTACCCAAGAGCTGTACTAGATCCCTGCTATCCTAGATGCACTAGCATAAGTAGCTGTGTATCCCTGGAAATAGTTAACTTTACGATGGTGCATCCACACTGACATCACAAGGTCAGTCATGGATTCCATTTTAGCTGCCACAAATGCAAATTCTAAATGGTCGCAATGCTTTGCATGGAATCAAATACTTGTTAGAGGATTGTTGCTTTGTTAAGGGGCGTGTTTATAAGAAATGGTCTACCATAACACATCTGTAGGTTAATGGATAACAGTTTAACAGTTGGGTGGCCACAGTGGTTGGGCGGCCGCAGTGGCAGCGGTTAGCATTGTCACCTCACAGCAAAAGGTTCTCCGGTTTGATTCTTGGCTGGGGTGCCTTCTGTGCAGAGTCTGCATGTCCTCCCAGCAGTTCCGTGGCTTTCCTCCTTGTACTCCGGTTTTGTCCCACATTCCAAACACATGAAGTAGGTGGATTGGACACTCTAAATTGATTGTAGGTGCGAGTGTGTGTGTGAGTGAGTAGAATGGATGAACTACTGTGGCAGGACTAGCCACCCGGCAGTCTGAACCTTGGCTTGATATGATTGTCACTGTTGAAGTGATACCCGACCCCATGTGCAAAATGGGAAAAAAAGGCTGAGGATGGATGGTTTAGGATTTCAAATCCTTCACAAACATGGAATTAAGCACTTTACATCTGCTCTACATCAGGTGTCAATTAATACATTAGCACAGACATTTGTTCAAACATTTGAGAATGCTATTAAAGTCTTTAACAGCATAAGCAAGTCACTGTAGTGCAAGACAGATGATTTATATTTTGTACATTAAAATGCAGTTTGTACAACATTTAGTGCAATGCTAGAAAGTTTGTGCTCAAAAATCAAATACTAAGTTCACACATGGGCTCACTGAATCCTAAGGTTCAAAGAAAAACATGTGAAAAGCAATTCAGACACCTAAACAAGAAGTAAAAGAAATACACAACAAGCAAGTCAAACACCTAAACAAGAAAGTAGCCAGACATGCCTCTCAACCTCTTAGAGCAGGAAATCTTTACAAAGCCATACATAAAAGTGGGATGAAGGCCCAAAAATAGGGGCAATTTTTAAATATTGCACTTACAAACTTAGAAAGTTTATAGAATATCAGGTTTTGCATTAGCATGAATTTTCTGAAGGGTATGAAGTCTGAAACTCAAATGTCTGTCATTATTTTCTTATGTCAATCATTAATGATTTGCCATTAATTTGACAGAAAACCACAATTTTATGAAAAATAGACCAAAAATATGAGGCAAAAATCTGGACATTATGTGAAAATCTGTACAGTTGAGAGGTATGTTAAGCCAGAATCTTTGCACTGGGAAGCATATGATTACAGTACTGACAGTGGCAAGCAGGCTTAATTCTCTCAGGATCAAAGCTCCTGGTGTACACATTTGATGCGGAACATTGCAAATGGAGGTAATACGCAGGCTGCATTTGAACTTCCTAGTTATGGGAAGACATACAGCCTAATGGAAGACAGTTGGCTTTAGGCATACTGAAGGTTGAAAAGTGATACACCATCAGAAGGACAGATGGCTAAAGCTGTACTCCAAGAAGGATAGATGACCAGTACTGGACTCATGAACTACAAAACTTCATTGCAGGAGCCAAACTACCCTAAAAACAGGGCTTTATCATGGAGGTAGACTTGACTGATAAACTCCCTGAAACTCTGTCCCTAGGGCCAAGGGAGTCACAGAGGTTCTCTCCTAGGCACCCAAGAATGCTGCCTGTGAGCCCATATCTATGACAGGAAAGATTATAAAAATAACTAAGATAGTAATAATAATATATGTTAATTAAAATATGCCAAAAGAAATTACACTATTACTGCATTTATACATACTCATATGTGCACCACTGAAAGTATACTTTAATTTCTTATCTGATTTGTTAAGATAATTAACACTACTGACCTAGGCCTATTTACAAAAGGGCTCAAAGGTGAAAGGCCTCCAAGCAGAAATTGATTCACACAATTAGAGATAACAGAGGTAATGCACAAAATAATACAATTATTTAGGCAGAAACAATAGAGATAATGTAAAGGTGATTATGCAGTGCCAGTATGACATAAAAAATGCTGCAACAGTGATGAGATGTGTTGTAATACATCAGCTACATATGGTAAAGAAAAGTTATTTACAATGAAGTGTATGCTAGGTAGCAGTGTGCTAGCCATAAGCAAAATTATGTACAAAGAGAATCAGCTAGTTTATCTGCAAAATATGTAGGAGTATTAACTAGTATTATTGCATTTGTGTACCTCCATAAATGCATTTATTGACAGAGTGTAGATATAAATATGATTTATAGTATCAATTAATTTGACTTTACTGCATATCTAAAACAGGAGAAACTGCAGTGCATCAGTCATTGCTAGGTATGTGCATGTATATGTGTGCCCTTGGCCTGTGAGTGAGGTTCTGTAATATTCACAAGCCAAACAAATTAATGCATCAACTACAGCTCAACTCAATTACTTATTTAGTATTCTTACAATTTAATATTAAGTTGGTAAAATATGCAGACTCTATCCCAGTAAATGATAATATGCATGTGTACATTTTCATGCTAAACTTTTAGTTCTTTTGAAAAACAAGACCAAGAAAAGAAAAGATCATCTGTTTTGTAATTTTATAGCTGCATGACAAAAGTAAGTCAGTTAAAGTACATTATAAAGTAGTATTTATGTTTGCAGGTGGCACAATGGAGCAGTGAGGAGCATTGTCACCTCAAAGCAAGAGGTTCTGCAGTTTGCTTCTCAACTAGGGTGCCATCCCTGATGAGCCTATGTGTCCTCTCACTTCTCAAAGTTATGCAGTAGGTGAACTGACAACTATAAATTGTCCATAGTGTGGATGTGCCATGTGTGGGTGATGTGGAAGGAAGGCCTGGAAATCTACTTCTGTTCCCTATTTGCTTAGGAAACCGTGGAAGGGTTGTAACAACTGTCGAACATTACTCATGAAGTGTGCTTGGATTTAAGTTTGGAGGACTTCCACAACAAATTAACCATTTGCTCAATAAAACTAATCCATCACTCAAAATGAAATATATATAATGTGAAAAAAATTTCAGATCACCATTCTGAAAGCAGAGAATGCAGAATTTTTTTTTCGTTTATCTGTTCTGCAGGACATGGATGTGGTACATTTGGTCAAAAAACAAACTGACAAATATTATCTCAAGAATCAAAGCTGAATGAAATGTCATTCATAAAAAAGTCCAAAAGCACAAACTTAAGCATTCTTATGACAATTTGATATTAAGTTGGTAAAATATGTAAGTATATATAAGTAATTTCAAGGTTGCCACACCATGGAAGAACAAATAAATCCCTTGATGATACAATTAGAAAGTTCAAATTTGGTTAGCTCAATTGCTTCTTAAAAATAGTTTGACCAATTTACAATTACCACAGGTGACTATACACATTGGAACTAACATATGAATGTTTGCCACCTCTCCCATTTTGAGCAGGACATTCACTGTTTAAAGCAGTATTTCTAAATGTCTGCAATAAATCTGAGTAGGACAGGAAATGTCTTGTGTTTCCTATATTTAGTTTCATGTAAGCACTGAAATGAAAGACTTGTGTGCTAATTCAAGGAATAGTCTCATTTCTTTTTCTCTTTCTTTTTTTAGTGCATTCCCTGATTCAGACTTCAGACTGGACAGACTGTGGCTATTCTGTATTAGGTTTGGTCACATCAGATATGCATAGTGGTTTACTGTAACCTCGGGGTGACGGAGCATTACAACACAGTTAGGCAGAGGGTGACTGTGGAGGTACAGCTTTTTAAAGAACAGGACTCAAAATTAAGAACAGAAGAAGAAGAAACTTAAAAAAACTTTCTGAAGATATTTGGAAGGAGCCATATTGTCTGCATAACAATGTTTGGATCATGAATTGGGCCAGGAGTACACTAGAATTGCTAAGCTGAGATCAGAAAACACCAACAGCAATGGAAGCCTGAGAACCTCAGCAGATAGTCACAATGGTGAACTGGGAATAATTTTTCTTGCTGGGTGTAACACTTTGGAGCAATGCTGTCTACAATAAACTGGAAGAGCAGATTGTTTTTTCACTTAGTGTAATAAGTGAATGTCCATTTGATTATCTAAAAAGGTTACTGTACTACTAGGGACTAAAATATTGTCTTCTACCAAATAGCTTTAGATTGGCAACTCTGGTGGCATAGATGGATAAAGCCCTGATTATGACTCAGTTGACCTGGGTTTGATTAATGACATGGGTGTCAGATGGAGCAGCAGGGAGGGATGGAGGCATGTCCATCCCAGGAGGGAGAAGGTTTGCATGGGCATCCCTATGATGTCCCTGGCAGAGGATGAGGATTGGATAGGGTGGGCATAGTCTAAGGAGGATTAGAGTAGAATCTTGGCTGATATTCTGTGAAGGCAGGGGCAAGATGTTGCATGTTCCCATAATGTCTGTCCCATGACATGACCTGGAGAGACTGGAGAAATAAGTGTAGCTCTTAAAGCAGCTCCCCAGCAGATGATGGACAGTGCCCCTCGATCTCCTTAAGATCTGTGTTGGCTCCAGTAAAATTATGGATGTATTCTGGGGGATAAATTGGAGAGACAGACCTGACAATGGAAGTGGGGTACTGGGGATGGCTGTTAGCATGAAGCAGGAGAACAAAAGCATCCTCAAAAAATAATTTCAGAGTACAGTTATGCAGGTTAGTCTGATATTATTGCTATTTCAAATGTTATTGTTCTAACTTTTTACCTTGCCAATCTTTACTCATTCATGTATTGTTACTTCACTCTGTGTTTTTTCTTGTATTTTGCAACCTAGGCAGAACCTGCAGGTGAACATATCTGACCAGTGCTCCATTAAGCAAACAAATAAAAAAATAAAAAAAAAAACAAATAAATACATAAATGTGTAAATAAATACATAAATAGTTATTTTGTTTAATCTTTAGAGCAAATGCTCTGAAAGGAAAGAAAGCAAAATTGTTTTGATTTACATTACTTTCTTATTAATAACAATTAATTCATTAATGTCATAGGAACATTATTTTAGTTCCTAATTACACAGCACTGCACTTTCAGTATAGCTGTTTCATTTTAAACCACTTTACGTAATTTTTCATGTTAGCTCTATATCCTAAATGTTCACTTTCAAAGCAGTTCTTAATTTTCTGCAATTTAACCAAGCCTTAAATAATATGATAGGGTGCTGTTTAATTACCAATAAAAACACCAGCACTATCACAACACAGGTCTTTCTAATGCTTTTTTCATAAATAGCAACCTTCCTCATTGTTATTCACAGCAAGCATATGCCGCAACAAATTAAATGAGATCATGGCTTGGAGGTAAGGAAGCAGGCTAATCACTGGACATTAAACACCGAGCAAGCATGGTCGAAAACAGACTATTTAATTCTTGCAGTGATTGACAACTGATATACAGTTTTTAAAAAAATGGGTGCTGTAATAGTCAAAGCAATGAATTCATTTTTATTACTCTTTTGCTGTGGAAATACAAAAAGCTTGACAGAACCCTCCTTACAAACCATCAGGTCTGTACTTGTTAAATGTCATAGGGTTGCGTCAGTTTTCACTCAGCTCTGGTGGACTGTAAGCTGTATGTCCATTGTGATTTTTAATGGGATGGAATTCATTTGTGTTGGTTTTAATTTGTTGTGCAAACATCAGTTGTGAGAATCTAGAAAAGCAGCACCTTGCGATTCCATTTTTTATGGTAGGAAGTCAAAGAGATGTAACTGGGGCAATTGGTACCCTGGGCAATTCCGAAGACAGCACTCACCTCAACAAGAGTTGAACAAAAAAAAAAATCAAAGTGCAATTCTATATCTACATAGTTGCTCTTTCCTATATTTCTTACACAAAGCAAACTGTACAATTGTAGCAAAGATCTATACTGGACTGGGATCCTTGCTACAGTTGCTGACACAAAGGCAGTCTTTTAAATCATCAAGCAGTCACAGTTTTAACTGCAGCTGCTTAAATTATCAGCTTTTATGCCCAGTGCTATTAACTTGTTGTGAATGAACAGCACAAATTATATAGTACCAGCTGCAACTTCCATAACAACTTCCAAGCTGCACTCTCCATTGTTAAAAATGTAGAATCTGGTAGTTGTGGTGAGAACAGGATAGCAAACAGGGTAGCAGGCATGATAGCTACTACGTGATGAGTCAATTAATATTTATGAAGATGATGTCATTAATTCTGAGTCATTATAGTGATTCCATATAGTATTTAAGCAACACTAGACACAAAAGTATGTTTTGCTGCAAGCATTTTTTTGGAACTGCTTCACACCCATCAGTTTTTATGGCCACTATCATCTTGTATCAGGGTCCACAAAGTGTCCACCATTATCCAGATGATATATAAGTTAAAGTACAGAATGAGTCAAAACACCTACCAGATCTGGTCTCAGTTTTATAAAGAATGTAAATTAAAAGAAAAATACAACAACTGTAGACTGAGTGTCATTATCAATGTGATGAGCTTATATATATCCTCATCTAAGGTGGTAGCAGTTCTTAAAGATCACAGTACAACAAAGCAGAAAACAAATATGCTACATTTTAGGTCTTAGAAGTTGTGAGTGGTTTATTGTATCTGATGTAATGATGTTGTTGAAGCCAATACATGCTTAGTTATGCAAGGCCAACCTTGGAACTACTGAAGAACTATGTGAGGCTGAGCAGAGAGGAAAATGACACACTGGCTTTAGCGGAGATAATGTTATGAGTGAATGTAAGATTTTCTTGGGCTGCCTGATTGTATGGGATCAGAGAATAACTGCTTATGCATCAGAAACAAATAACAAGGTGCAATAAAATAAAGAGAAAGAAGCACTGACAATTCTTTAAATTAAAAAAAAAAAATTCATCAGTATTTGTGTAGTAGACCATTTACACTATGGCAAAACCATCTCCTCATTTCCATACTGAATACAACCAAGGGAATTACGCTGTTGGTGGTAGCAGCCTGGATATAGTGGTAGGTATGGCTAGAAGCTCCTCACAGTTATCATTATGACTAATGGAAGGCTGTTCTGCATGGGGATACTGATAACCTCTCACTGTTCCCATTGCAAGCATTGCATCTGGCTAGGTGGGATGCAATACACTATTATGCCATCCCAAATAACAATATACATTACATTTTCCCCACTTCAGTAACATAATACAAAACTTGTAAAAACACATTTACTCATATTTGTCTGTACATTGCTGTTCTGTGACAATCTCCCATTAAAAAATATAAGCACATTCTTGATCATCCCAAACCACACAGCCCCCCACTGTTCAGATTAGTAGCTCTATACTTCTCCCTACCTTTATTATCTTCCACTTCTCTTTTCTTGCCTACAAAAAGAATCACTAACTCAAAAAAAGAATCACCAACTGATTATTCTCCTGTCTTCTGGCAAACTGTCACAATGTGCACATATTAAAAATTTTACCTTCCTTCTTTTACTGTTTAATGACCTGTATTATAATCCTGGACCTTCTGCATCTTCATAGAATTCTAGATACCATCACACGAAATTATAAGTTTCTAAACAAAAATCAGAAGTATTAGCACACTCCATTCAGTTTTAAATATAATCAAATATATCTGTGGCTTTCAAAGCATAACCTAGACATATGTGATCTGTATGAAACATGGCTAAAGCCATCCTCTCTCACCACTCAATCCCACATTCTTAATCCTACTATTTTATAATGGTAGAATTAGCCTTGATAGACAAGGCTGCTCACAGGTGGTGGCTTTATACTATCAGTCATGGACTTCACTAATTACCACATCATTATCACATCATCAACCACTGACAAACTGGACCCTAACTGGGTACTCTTTTATGTTTACCTACCCAAAAATGTTATATTAACTGTAGCCGTTATATATTACTCCCACCACCTGTGTACCAGTCAATCTTTTAGCAGCATAATGCAAACACTTTCAAAACTAATATATAACAAAAATAACTTACTCATACTATGACACCTTGTACCATGTAACATGCAACACAAAAGAGTTTACTCATACTAGAAGACCACAGTACTACCTATAACAAAATAACTTTTTATACTAGGAGATCTTAGTATTGACTAGCATATAAAAAATACTTACATTAGGAAACATCAAGAACAACTTCTGTTGCCCATCCTGACACAAATTAAACATCTTTCCTTCCAACCATGGTCTGCGCCATTTAATTAATGAGTGTCCTTTATCATCTATCTCTTCCAACAGACAACTGCTTCACATAAGTATTTTTAATGCACTTCTCTGTGGCAAAACTGAAGAAAGTACAAGGCAGTTACTTCAGAAATTAATTATGCAGTATGTTTCTGCACTGCTGGGACAATTAGCTATTACCGTATTGATGTATCAGGATCCTTGGCTTTTATATTCTTGTGTTTAAAGATTAATTATTTGTTTTAAGAATGGAAAATGTGTTGTTTTTCTGTTGTTATTATTACTCAATAAAGTTATAATGCTGAAAAAGTACATAAATCAGTCAACATTAAATAAAAAAAATAAATAAATAAAAAGGCAACCTGGCATCTGAAATGTACTATAAAAGACAATCCACTGCAATACTGATACAATTACATCCAATGAATTTGCAAAGGAATTCTCCACCATCTCACAGCTTATAAACCTACCAACTCTGCTAGGCCAGCTCAATTGAACCTACCTTCTGCTGTTCTGCCTTAAAATTTTCTCCCAAAATGAAAGTATCAGACTAATCCAAGCAGTACAATTATGGATCCACTGGCTCAGATGTCTCTGTCCCTGGTTTATAAAACAATGAGAAGGAATACTATCTTCTCAAAAATGTCCCCTATTCAACCTTTCTCTTATACAACACATTTCCAAAACATATGGAAGAAAGCAATTGTCACTTCCACACAAAATGTAGTACAAATACAACTGCATTCTCTTATGGCTGTATGTCTCTCCTACTATACCTATGAAAGTTGCTGCAAAAAGTAGAATATAATGAACTTACAGGGTAAGTCTACCAATATAATTTAATGTTTGCAGGCCAGCAGAGATTTTGAAAACACAGAAGCATGTAAAGTACCTCATATATACTTACCAACACAATTTTAATAGCAATAAAGCCACCTGACTGATGCACTTTTTCATTAACTTTACCATGTCCTAAGACTTAGCAAGACTGAATGGTTCTCTAGGTATCTTGGTGACAGAAGTTTTATAATTAACTCTAAAAACAACAACATGACATTTCTTCAAAAAAAAAATGTGTCTAGCACTCCTCAGTTCTCTGCTCACACCCCATTTCTTTTCAGTATATGCATTATCTTCTTACCCACTGAAATTAAACTGTTCAGTTTTATCCTGTATATCGACAACCTAATATTCTACAAATTTACCCCATACCAAAAAACAATAATACATAGCTTCCAAGTTATCCTGGATTATTTCCATTCCTGGTTAATTATAAAGCAACTTGCCTTGAATACTAAAATGACCCAAAGTTTTTCAGGGTCTATATTAAATTGTTGCCTGCTTAAGTTGTCGAACGCCTAAACGTCGACAATTTAAAATCGCAAATGGCAGTTTCCACACAGGGAAACAAGTCATTGGCCATTACTGGGATTTTGCCCTGTGTACGATGCAGAGTGATCTCGGAGTTGGTATATTTAGTTAGGGGGGTGGGGGGCACTTTGGACAATGGCTTTCTTTCCCTCTGTTAAAAGTGCCTTTTCTGATTTTAAGTTGTCGACATTTAGGTGTCGATATTTAGGCATTCAACAACCTAAGTGGTCGATGATGTAATATAGACCCAGTTTTTCAGTATACCCTAAAAATGTAAAAAGAAAATCTACCTCTGCCTTGCACCTGTCACTTTACAACAACCAGTACATTAAATCATAAAATGGGTCCTTTCCTTTAAATACTTAGGTTTTGTACTAGATAAATTCTTAAACATGACCTTATATATCAACAGCATAAAATCTAAATTCAGTTCAGCCTTTTTTGGCTGCCACAAAATTTCCCCTTCCTTACTGCAGAAGATAAAACAGCAGTCAGAAAAAAATACTAAAACCACAACTACAATATGGCTTACCCTTACTTGTCTGTGTCTCTAAGTACATCAGAAAAACTGCCATGCAGCAAAGCATAAATTGTAGGTTATAAGCAAATAATGAAGGGATGCATGCTTATACTTTCAAAATACATCTGATTTAATTTAATCTACCAGAATCTAACGTTTCACTCTCCTTTTACCTCAGACTGAAAATGAATACCTCACCCTTAAAAGTGTCAGTTTGCAACTTACAAAAGAACATGCAGACCTCCTTCTCCTTGTTCTCATACAGAGTACTCTACATAATGATACCACCTCCCTTTCTGCCAAGACTAGCTGCTAAAAAAGCAAACTTACCAGTGGTGAGCTCATGCAGACAAGATTACTAAAGGATTGGCTATTATCTTACTATTGACCAAACTTGTATTTTAAGTTGTAGGCCTAAAACGATGGGATTCACATCCATATGACATTGATATTTGCCCAATATGCAAAGAAATTAGGGAAAACATGATACTGTACCTGAAAAATTGAATAATTTGTTCCTGCTTTAATTGAGCTGCTGTTACTTAATCGTCCCCTTGTGTCTTAACTTCTGTTTCCATCCCGCAGAGTTATACTTCCAGGCACAGAATTGCACAATTCAGTATAATATTTAAAGTGCACTCTTCAATCCAACTGCTCACTTGTAAATTCTTTCTGAATAACTGTTCTTCTTATTTTCTCTTTACATAAAACCTCTCATCACAATTCTGTTCTTTATTCTGTCCTCCCACCTGCACTAATACTATAAACTGATCATCTTTCTCACTTGTTTATAGCTTATAACTTTAGCTCCTAAAATTGAACAAACATAAAATTAACTTTTAATTACTTAAAAACAAATAAGTATGCAACAATAAATAATTTTTAAATAAAATATTTAAAAATTAAATGGACACCTATATAAAATATATTACTACTAATAAACCATAGATGAAAATTAGAAACAAGCATATTTATAAATTCATTCATTTCCTACTCCATCCTAATATGTTAAATAGGGTATTGCAAGTGTTATACAATGATTTTATGTTTGTTCAATTTTAGGAGCTGAAGTTATAATATGTAATGTTTTTGAACACGGTCTCTTTAAATCTGGAGAAGAGGAAACATTGTGGCTTCAACAGAGGTTATTTAAGGACTAAGTTGGATGTAGTCTGTTTAGATTTATCTGAGGAAGTTCTGGAAGGTACCAGTTTGAAAGCGCTAGTATCTCACTTTATTTAGTGATACTTTTTTATTGTTTTTAAGTGTGAGTTTGTTACTAAACCTTCTAAAGGAACTTTGATCCATACTGGACTTGCTGCTGCTTTTTCTGCTGGTCATTCACCATTTTGTTGGACTACCAATTTGTAAACTGGCCAAATTGTTTTTGAGGTTGAAAAATGTTATTAAGTTGTTATACTAATAAAGATTTTTGTATAATTTCTATGCTGGCATTACATTTATTATGTAGAAGCATAATAATTCATTGTTACCCTTGAAAGAAATAACGTTTTACTGCTATAAGACTGTTAACTAGACCTTTTATTTCCTTAATGTAGCACATGCAGATTAATGTTCCAGAGAAGTTTGTGTTCAAGCGGCAGTCCCCTCTATACTGCCCTTCCTATGACTGCATTCAGTCATGACACTGTATCGGAAGTGTCAGGAGTGATGAAAACGAGGAGTTATCAAGATCACTAAAAGCCCCCAGACCACTAAAATCTTTTAATGTATTAGTTCCTTGCATTTTCATTGGTGGGAGCAAAATAATCACCAGAACAGCTACAAGGGGAAAAGATAGTCTAATCCTTCTTTTAAAAGCTACTTTAGTATTTTGAAATAAACTATTAAGGTTCTAATATCATTGCAAATTGCAGGACGAAATGTGCTATGCATGCTGTGTTTTCAGATACTGCACCTAAAATGGAAGGGAAGGGGGAAGTATAATAAAGTGTCAAACCAGTTTCAGCTGGGCTAGACCATGTTTGCTGGCTGTGTGGTGCCTCCTTATTCTTGCTTGCAAATGTATATGTTTTTATCAGGGAGCACAGCATTATGCTGAAGACTCAACCATTCTTGTCTTCCATTGGAACTTACTAGAAAATAATCTAAATACTGCATTTTATATTCCATTCCTTGTATTGTTTGAATCCCTTATATTAATCTGCTGTTACTTCTGGGGCTTTTCTCCCAAAGTCTCGACTAAAAATTAGAGTAGCCTAGCTGTTTAACAGAGACAGGCAGACAGACAGATACACATATATAGATGAACAGACTGACAGACAAAATAAATGTCTTTGCAATGAAGACTCAGCAAAGAGTATTTTTCTAGATTCCTTGTTCTTTATGACCTGTTTCTGCTAACGCCATCCCTGAAAATTAGATCTGCCAAACTGGATTTAATTTATTAACAGAGAATAAATAAACAAATTAAGAAATAAATCTCATAATAAATCTCATTACTATGAAAACTTAAAAGTTCTTACTCTGGATTCTTGCTTTCTCTGTCCTCTTAACCTGCTAACAATATACATGATGTTTTCTCATGGTATATGACTGTAATATTAAGTTTGGTAGATCATATGCATCTGCAGTGTTACAATATTAGAACTGTAAGCCATTTCAAAGTACATCAGCAAAAGCAGTGTAGTGCACTATGTAACTACATCACCTGAGATAAAATGTAATGTTACAAATACCAGCATCAAACCACGCAGCAAAAATAATGTCCGTTAAAATAATTTAAGCAACTGTCATAAATAATAACTCATTGAAGATTAGCATTGGCATTTGGTATAAATTCCCTTTTGCGTATTTCTGCATATATGCTCTGTTTTTGATTTATACGTTAAAACTATGGTGCATTTGAGTTCCCTTTTTTTTTAAAACAGCATTTCAGGCTTGATATAATAACACTGCAGTGTTCCGTTCATGGATCATATAGCTAGGAATGAAGGGCAGGAAGAATTTAATGGCTGCAGTTACTTCGGTAATGAAACCAGTAGGTGATAAATGAACTATCTCCCAATACTCCTCATGTGACATGATGACTTGGAAAAATGTTTTACATTACTGCAGTATCCCTTGTGAAAAATGAAATATGCTTCTTAATGCATTACAAATTTATCAGATTAATGTCAAGGAGTAAGGGACTAGATTTGCTCTGATGGCATTCCTTACTATTGCCAAGGGCACTGAACCTGCCTCACTAAAGTCAGTAGGACAAATTGGATGTCATTTTTATGTAAAGCCTCTTAATGTGGATTTTCAGTCAAGAGATGAGTCTTGTTTACTAAAGACTTACACTGGTGATGCAGTCAGCTTGCTGGTACCACTGCTATACATAGTTAAAAGGAAAGTGCTGGTTCTTTTTTCATCATGCTCTTTATTCTTACCTACAGCAGAACTTACCTTACTATTTCCGAAAATAAACAGTACATCAGAAAAACTGCCATGCAGCAAAGCATAAATTGTAGGTCATAAGCAAATAATGAAGGGATGCATGCTTATACTTTCAAAATGCATCTGATTTAATTTAATTGCAATTCATGTATTTATTACCCATGTAAATAAAGTTGTGCTTTTCAAATTCATTTCAGACATATCACATGCCACCAGAACAAGGGTAAATAAAGCATAAAATGTGTACAGTTTAGTGTAACCAGTCAAACAACATTTTTTTTTGGGGGGGGTGATAACAAATCAAAGTATCTACAGAAAGTCCTCAAAGATATGGAAGAACATATATATTCCACACAGAGAGTGACTAATTGCCATACCTAGACTCTAGACATTGGAGCTTAAAACTGTTAAAATATTGCCACGTCTTAAATGAGCAAGCAAACTACAGAGAAGTTGTTTTTAAAGGTAAGAGTAATTAGGCTGTGCAGATCTCAAAGAGTCTGTATAAAACAGAATCACACATCAAACTGATCTACAGTCTGTCCATTTTCCATCCCACTAGACAACACACATCTGAACGACAAGTGTAATTATTCCTTTCCCCCAAAAGATCTGTGTTATGGCTTTTTCATTTATTTAAATTCCTCATTATTTTAACACTATGATTTCCACAGGAAATGTATTCCATTCATCTACTGCTCATTCTCTTTCTTTAGCTTTGAAAAACGAGCACGTCTTTGCATCATCATTAATCTGCCCATCAGTACATCATATGTTTTGAAAGCAAGTTGTTCTTTTTTGTAATCTCCATTTCTTAAATGTGTTTTTATCTTAGACTCGGTTTTATTTCCTTAAGAACTTAAACATTTCTACCCTGCCACCCCCTTACTGTCCTCCTTATACATAGTATGTTATTTTAGTCTTGTTTTTTTGGCTTTTGATGCAGGTATCCATATACTTAAACAAGTATGTGTTTGTGATTTCCTTATCTATGCTTGTGATTGCCAATAGGCTTTGTTCATAAATGAAAAGGGTCAATAGACCGGCTCATTTAAATAGATATATAAATAAACACATATGGGTGACCATCAGTCTTTTTACGTGCTTATAAAGAATTGTTCTCCAGAACTACACACAGTGCACTGATTTTACGAGATGCCTGTAAAGAAGGACAAAACGTTTTCTTTTAATGACTGACACTCCTGAATTAATACTATAGCAGTGGGTTTACTGATGCTCTCTCTCTGAAATATTTTCTAAGAACCACCTACTAAAACTGGGTGCCAGTGGCTTAATACGGCATTAGCTGGTAACACATATCTTACCAAATTGTAGTCACTCCTTCATGGCAGGTGAATCCTACTCTTGAATTACCTCTCCCTTTTCTCCTCCGCCTGGACCCTACCTACTTCCATTTGCATTTCACTTAGCCTCTTTCCTTCTCATGTGCTTTTATTATTCATTTTAATGCAAAGTCCATAAACCCAATAAATATATCAACTTTCATAGCTGAAAATAAAGAAAATTAGGAAAAAATAATATACACAAGGAAAGTTGAATGAAACAAAAGTTAAACACAGTTAATTTTCCCCCAAAAAAACATTTTTGGAATAAAATATCTAAAAAAGCGTGTTGGAAAGATGGTGGTGCCATAGTAAGTGGGTTCACCTGCTGCTCCACTCTACAAATATATATTTCTGAAATTTCTTAATCATCAAATATTAGTAAGATTGTACAATTACTTGCATGAGCAAATAATATGAAAAATTACTGAAACAAATTCATGTCATGCAGCAGTAATTCCGAAGAATATTAATTTTAACATTTCACAACTATCAGTGGCAATTGAAATGTTACAGCAATGGTGTATTACTTGGATCATGAATACAGGATGTGACTGCTTTAAGCAACAGATATTGATGACTCTACTCTTCCCCAAAAATGTTCTTTTTGTGAATACTATCACTGGGACTTTCAAATTACCTCCTTTGGGACACATCTTTTTTTTTCTTTTTGAAGTTTTTTGGTTTCCTTGGACTTCACCCCCCTGGCCCAATCCCCAGTGCACCAAGTCTATCCCCCCGGACTTACTCTATTATTGCTGGGGCCAGTCGTGGATCCTAAAGGTGTCCCAGGGGCTTGGTCAAATGTGTTTCCAGCTGGGTGGTTCTTTTATGCCCTACCCACTTCCTTTCCTCATCCTGCATGATCATTGACTATATCTGAGGGCAACTGTACTCTTTGGACCACACTTCCCTTTAGGGTGCATCATTGACTAGCACCCTTCTACCCAGGGTGGGCACACCCATCCCCCCTGCAACTCTGTCAGCTGTCCAATCTGCTTATCGAACCCAGGTCGACTGTTTTGTAGTCAAAGTGTTTTCCCTTTATGCCACTGGAGAGGATACTTTAGGAGCCATCTTGAGTGGTCTCACTGGGGATATAGTTTTCATGGAGATCCTAAATTAGTCAGTTTCATTAGGAAAGCTACTGCATCAATTCTTGAAACTGAAGCCAGATAACTTATTTATTTTATTTTATTTATGTTTTAGCAGGGTTAGTGGTCAGCTTTCGTCTTAACCATACCTCTCAACCTTTTAGTGCAAGAAATCTGGACAAAGCCTGACAAGATGGGGGGACAAGGGCCCAAAAATAGGGACATATTTTAAATATTGCTTTTATAAACTTAGAAAGTTGCTAGAGTAACATCATTTGTTTTAACATACATTTTCTGAAGGATTTGAAGTCTGAAGCTCAAATGTATGTCATTATTTAGTGACTTCACTCTTCAGATCATCCCAGTGATTTGCCAGGAAACCACAAATTTTATGAGGAACAGATAAAAAATATAAGCCAAAAATCTGGACATTCTGTGAAAATCTGGACAGTTAAGACGTATATAATCTTAACCCATTTCAGCCATAGCTTAGGAGCAACATCAGAGTTTACGGTAAGAAGTTCATCAGTACTAAAGCAGTGAAACAATAAGAATATAACATATATTAAGAAAATAGAATGTATAAGTTCACAGAGAATTTGATAACAACACACACATAACCATTCAGCTGTTTGTTAACTAGAAAAAAGCATAAGCAGAACACTATTGTCAACAGCATATAGATATTTACAGTAGAAATGGAAAACTAATAAGGGTCATATCTGGATACTAACTGGGGTGCTGCATAACATAATTATCAATACAGTAAAGCATATGCAAAACACTATTGTCAACAGTATATAAATATTTACAGTAGGAGTAGAAAACTAGTAAGGGTGATATCTGGATATTGAGTAAGGTGCTATGCAGCTTAATTAATTAATTATTAAATAATTAGCAGTGCAGGGTTAGAAGTTAATGAAAGTAGGTCAGCTTCAAAATATTCATAAGCATTAGGAGGTAAGGTTGAATGAAGTTAGAAAGAATAGTATCTTGTGTTATAAGTGGGCGATCGAAGCAAGTGTGAGTAGCTTGTTTGCCTAGAAAAGTCCGCAAATTTTCTCTGAATTTTCTGTAAGTTGGTATGTTGCTAATTTCTGTAGGGACAGAAACCCACATTCATGGTGCAAAGATAGGGAATACATAGTTGATACAAGCTAGATCATTTGAAGGCCTTATTAGCACTGGTGTCCTTTTGGCCAAGGAGCAAAGCTAAAAATGGGAATTCTTGATAGCCACCCTGTGACTTAGTGGAGGACTGCTGTTGCTATAAAGGGTTTTATGTACTTAACATTAGACTGGCATGCATAGGGACCCAGTTAACATATTGGAGAGTGATATAGTGATATTTGTTCTTAGAAGGTTTGAAGGTGTTTGAGGTTTTTAATATAGGCATTAGTAGAGGAGTGGTAGGACCTATTCTAATCAAGGTTGTAGGACATTTTTGCCTATAGATTTCTTTACATCAGGGGTGAAACAGTGTTTTTTTCTTTGATTAAAATAACTGATACATAAGAAATGCAGTTTACCCTTTTGACTAAGATTGACTAAAACTGCCAAAAAAAAAACAAGAGGGCACAGTTGCTGAAATTCATAAAGCTAAAGTTTGCCCGGTTAATGTCATTAATGTACTCTACTATTGAGAAGTCTGCCAAAAACAAAACAGCCTCAGAATACTCCCAAGAGCACTGTCTTATTAATAATCACATGAAAGGAGGCAATAATCTAACATATAATGATGAAAGTGTTAGCAGCTTTGAATTACAATCTTTAAGTACACCAAATGATTCTGCCTCAGTAAATAAGAATCTGCATGTAGCTACCCATGAAATGCATGATTTTAATTGTGTCTGCATAAAAAAATCTGCTCCTTTGTATCTTTACATACAATAAAATTTGATCTTCAAAATAATGTTGCAAAACTCAAAAATGCATTAATTGCTCAGGAAAAATAATTTAGTTAATTTGATTCTAGACTGGTTTAGAAGATAATTATAATGTATACATCTCAAGCTAAACTTTGCAAATTAAGCATTTAAGCTTCTCAATGCATAGCTAGTGTCACCGAAAGGAAGACTCCATACATATAGTCTCATCATTCACCGTTTAGTGGAACAATATACCTCAGAGAAAATTTACCAAAAAATTTATGATATATTTACTCAAGTGACTGGCCTGGTTTTAGCTTTGCCTTCATATGCAGTAGACTAAGTACGTAAATAACTACCCCTCCACGTCCATGCTGTCCATTTGTTGAAACTGCTGAGTGCAGTTGACATTTTTAAATGTGAGGGTGGACTGAAGGCAAAGAAGCTGGGGTTTATTTCCTAGAATGGCTTCAGGTGGAAAATTGTCACCAAGTTACTACAAAATACATACATTCAGAAATTAGTTCAGAAGGATATTCAATTAAAACTAGCTTATCCTGCAACTGTTACTTTTTTCATGAACTGGAGCTGTATACAAGGTACAGAATCATGAGCAACTGTCACAAATCTGTAACAACCTCTTCATGTAACCATTGCCATTGTTACTTGACTCAACTAATTTACAGGTCTATGTCTGGTTTGAACCAAACTTGGCCTACCAAATCTGACTTGTCACCTTTAACTGAAAGTAATACTCATCTGGATTTTTACTGCAAACAGGTGTGTAACAGACCTGAATCCATGCTCCTATAGCATGTGCAATTAACAATAATGTGCAACAAATCATTCAAGTGACCTTTGCCTTTCTTGTTTATCTTGACCACATTACTAATTTATAATCCATTGAACAAGACTGGATTTACCACTACTTACCAGACATAAATATCTAAAAATAGCATTCACATGAATATTACTGCACACAGTTGGATTAAAAAGACATTTTTAATCAATGGTGAACAAAACAAATAATACTTGATAGATTAAACATTCTTACTGCTGCACTAGAGAACATTGAATGCTTTCTTGGTTGACATCAATTGTTTTTTTTTCTTATGATGTGGCCATTTTCTGCTTGATCTTGTAGTGAACATGTTAGCTAACATAGTATTTAAAGGTCTTTGATTAACTGCTTTTTCTTTGCACAGGTTTTCAATTCCACGATTAAGAGGATACTTTATTTGCTGGTCTTTTATATTTATACTTACCTTATATGATATGCATTAAACATTAACCTTCCTTGTCTGCCTACGGGGGCACCTTTTTTTACTACATGGAGATTCTTTAATGTAAAACCTATTAAAAAGCTAACCAATGACAGAATACCAAAGCATCTAACTAGTACAACTGTGTATCAGGTAGCTAGAATGCATGAGCTGTAAATGTCCTCACTAGTAATTTTTTTCTATGAATGACTGTGATGTTTGATTGATTGATTTACTGATTAATTTCATTTGTTAACTTGTAAATGAAATAGTCTTAAACACTGGACTGTTTTTAGTCATGCCCTGGGTTAAATGGCAACAACAAACATACAGCACTAAATGCATCATCAAGAACAAATAATATAAATACACAGTAGTGAACTAGATAAGTACATAGTTATTATGTGAACATTTTATTTACCCTAAACAAGTATAAATTATCTAGTAAATTTCCAGATAACTAACATACACATAAACTTAACAAAACATTTTAACCATAATCATTCATTTACATAGGTTCATAGGTTCATAGGTAGGTACTAGGCTATTGGCCCTAGGGCCTATATAAGCCTAGCCAAAGGTACCCTGGCTTTCGCCATCCAAGAAAATTATTTTCCTGTGCCACTGTCGAGCAGAGCCACAGAAGTGATCCCCGGGGTGAATTTCCTATCTCCCATCCAATCATCAAGATTTTTCTTGAACAGTGCTAATGAGGAGCTTTGTTTGATATAGATAGGTAGTTTGTTCCAGAGTATGGGAAGTCTCTGGGACAGGAATCTATCCCTCCATGTTTTGTTTATTGTGGTGATGAGGTTTAGGTCCCTAGAGCGTGTAGCTCATAGGGATTGGGATTTCTTTAAGTGGAGCATGTCTAAAAGCTCTGGGTTTGACATAGCTTTGTGTGTTAGGCAGAGATCGCCTCTGAGTAGGCGATATGCAACGGAGTAAAGCTGCAGTTTTTTGAGACGGTCTGCATAGGGCATCTCTTTGATATATCCCAGTATATCCTTGCCCACATTTATTTAAAACAAATGTGCAACTGCTCATGTTCACAATGACAGATAAAAACCTTTTAATATTTTGTGGCAAGGAGAACAGCTTCTGGGCTTGCACTTCTGAAGTATGTTCATAAGTGTATACAAGGTAATTGATCTAAAAGACCATTAAGAGCCTAGCACTTTAATTCACCTGATTTTCCTGTCCAATAGGGGATGGGGGCTAGACCCAGGAGGGATTCATGGTTACCTATCAATTCATTTATTTCAGTCATATTTACACAAAGAGTGTCAGGGGTGGTACTTTGTGTAACAAGTAGCAGAAGCTTATTCCAAAGGTAGGGTATTCTCTGAGAGTGGTAGCTGTCACACCAACAGGTCCCACTTACATTATGATGTAAGTTTAGGTTCTCATATTAATATTTGGTGTGTTTCCCATTTTATGCACATATAGGAGGACAAGCAGGGCAGGACCACTTGCAACATTGCAGGTAAGGCAGACATCACTGTGTAGACAGAGGGAGACAGAGCTTTTAGATGTTTTGCATAGCTCATATCCATGTGGATTTTTCTAGGTGGAACATATTCTTGAATTTATGTATGCCAAGCATGTTTTTATATTATAATATATATTTTAAACATCTGAGATCTCCCCCCTTATCAAACTTTGGGTATACTACTGCTGCAGTGTAGAACCATAGACAATATATGCAGATCTTCGCTCTCAGTAAACAACTTTTTCTAGGCTCATAGACTCTGCAGATACAAGGACAATAATTATCCATCTGAATGGCTATGACTTTAAACATCTGAGATGCCCCATCACAAGTTTTGCATATACTACTGTTGTAGTTTTGAACTACAGACAATATATGTGTATCTCTTCCACCAGTAAATAACATTTTGCAGGTTCATAGACTCTATAGATTCAAAGGCAAGAATTATCCATCTAAGTGTCTATGTAAGGATCTATCCTTCTCGTTACATTTACTATTGTGAACTTCCTGCAAGTAAAAAGGATCTTCTTTGTTCTTTTATCTCTGTAACTATTGTGCACTTCTATCTCTTCTATCTTGTCTACCAATTCTCTGTATATTCTAGTTTCTTCTCTCACACAATTTTACATAGTGATAGTATCTCCTAATTGTTTTACATTTTGTTTGCTGTTACTTTATTTTAAATTGTCTCATTCTTGCTCCCTCTTTGTCTGCTTTTTTTTACCTACTAAACTGAACTTGGTTGTCTTCCTGTTCTTTTCATAGTGACACAGTTGCTCTGTTGTCTATTTCTTTTCACTTATTACCCCCTCCCACCACTTAGCACTGTTCATGCTGGTCCACTTTGTCATTATCTTATTAATCTCCTTATTCACTTTACGTGTGATAGACTTTACACTTGTCTTTATTGATTCTACCTCTTACCCTGTCTTTATCACTATAATGGTTGCTGTATGCATTCTGTCCATGCCCTTATATTCTGCAGTTTATCATTCTGGTGATTTTCTCTCTACACCATAATCCATCTCTCTCCATTCTTGTTTTCTACTTTTAGCTGTGGCAGTAAGATAATTCTTACATTGCTAGTTCTCTGGATTTTGTTCATTTTCACCCTTACATCAATTGTTTTATTGGGAATCATACTTGATGATGTTGTCTGATTTGGCATTGCTTTACCTAGTCTCACAATACTTGGCTTTACTTCACTTCCCTATCATACTCCCAATTCCTACCCACCCTTCCTCTACATTTATACTGTCTATAACTCTATTCATACATTACTTTACCCAAACCAATTTCTTTATCATAAAAAAATTAAACCCACCCTATTACCTCTTAGCTTAACTAGCAGACATCACCAACAAATCAATAATAATATATATGAAGTAATCCCATCTTCCCTAGGGTAACACCCCTCACACAGATCCACTCCCACTAGAATTACATACCTACATCGACTCCATTAACAACATATTTCTACCCAACTCAGTAACTGTAATCTGGCTACTTTCTTCTATTTCTGTAATACTAAACCACAAACCCATCTTCTAGTTTATAATCACCTTTTCTAATCTACTTACTCATCTAGCTATACTATCGGAGCTATTACAGAAAGCCCTTACTTTCTGAACTCACAGAAGAAAGCCCAGCTGTTGTCCTCCTTCCTCTTCCCTTTTATACAATCTCTTTCTCTTAACCTATTGCTCACTAAGACACCCCTGTAATATAATGACACATGCATTAATAATGTCTACTTCTCTGTTATTCTTTCTTAGTATTCTCACATCTTAACACATTCCACTATTAATGCAGCTACCATCCCCTATGTACACTCATCTTAACTACTCCACCACCAGGACATCCTTCAAAATATTAGCAAATCTCTACAATACATCTCAATACATCTCATATTCCTCTCTTCAGACTTAAATATCTAAACTTCTCACTCACCCTTCCCAAAACCAGTCTGAAAGCTAGATTAAAAAACAAGATTGTTCCTTTAGTGCTGTTCTTTATACCAAAAGTACACCTGTGTGCTGACAGTTACCTTAATCCCGGCCCATCTAGCTTCATCTTGAGCACAAACTGCTCATCTAGTACAATCCAATTCACTCATCAAACACCAGCCAACACCACTGGCTGTAGAATCCAAACTGCATGTCACCAAACTCTTGCTAACAGTACTGCCCCGAAACTAGTCAATATCAATATTTACAGGATTTGCAATAAACTAGCAGAAGTCCATGCTTGGATAACCCACCACTTCTTTGATATATAAGTAATCACTGAAACTTAGTTAGAGACAAGCATTAAAGATGAAGATATTCTCCCAATAGGATATAATGTAATCAGGACTGACAGAATAAAGAAAAGGGTTGTCAGTGTTGCTATTATATATTCCAGCACTCTAGTGATAACACATTGATTTCACACAATTTAGCAGTGCTGTGCTCCTTATCACATACTTCAAACTTAAATACAAGAGGTTATGTATAATTATTCTCTAAATTTCTCTTGGATAAAGTATCACCATAGCTAAAGAGATCTTGTCTTGGGTAACAAATGCCACCCATTCAAAACTGTTATTCTCATAGGATCATAGGAGGTTACTAGGCTAATTGTCTTGGGGCCCTTACAAGCCTAGCCAAGAGTTTATCCCCAAAAAAGAAACCTCAGTCATCACCTGTCGTCCCTGTCAGTGAGTGACAAAGGTGGAACCCCTGGGACAAATTTGTGGTTTCCACTCATCAAGGTTGTGCTTGAAGAGGGCCAGTGAGGCATTCTGTTTGACATGTATGGGAAGTCTATTCCAGAGACTGGGCAGCCTCTGGGAGACAAACCTGTCTCTCCAGCAGGTTTTGTTGATGTTGCATATTACATTTAGGCTTTATCAAGTGGGTAATGCGTGAGGAGTTAGACTTACAGATATGGAGTATCTCTAAATATATGGGGCAGCCTCTGGGAGACACATCTGTTACTCCGGCAGGTTTTGTTGATGTTGCCTACTAGATTTATGCTTTATCAAGTGGGTAATGCATGAGCAGTTAAACTTACAGATATGGAGTATCTCTAGTAGGGCAGGGTCCAATATTGCCTTGTATGCAAGACACAGATCACCTCTGAGCAATCTCTATAATACCAAGTAAAGTGATAGGCATGTGATCTAAACAGTGATTGGCAAACTTTCACCACCAAATTCCCATAAACACTATAAGCACCCATACGACTTTACTCAATTCATTAACACCCTAAATATAACAAAACAAAGTAATGAAGCTACTGTATTAGACTGGATACTTATTACTTCCACCCCACCAAGTTTTCTTTCTTAGGGACCATTCCAGATGACATCAATGATCATTGCCCAACATTTTGTAGCAGACTAAATACCCTAGTACCTAAACCTTATAGCCTTATAGCTATAGCATGGCAAGCAAGCTATCAAGTTTTAATTCAAAAACTTTTTGCATCCATATTGCAAAGTTGTAATTGCCCATTCTGAAAACTTAACCACTTGGTGATGCCATTGCAAAATTCAGTACTATGTTTCCTAGCATACTTAATGAATAGGTCCCTATTAGAAGAAAAAGAATCAAAGCTAACCCTTTCCCACCCCCAAACAAATCAACCAAAGAGTACATACATGCATGCATGCAAGGGACAAGGCTTGGGAAATTGATTTCAACACAAAACTCAGCAAAACCTTGAAGCCTAGAAATGCCTCCATAACCTTACAAAAACCAAAATTAGAGCCAATAAAATAACAATACTATGCCATGTTCCAGGACAGCCATCAAAACAATCTAAAGCTTTTGTGGTCATCCATTAAGCATTTCTTATCCCCTGGGGGAAAAAGGACAGCCCAATCTATCAACTAATAGCACCCCATCATAAATTGCATTAAAATTCAACTCATGCTTCATTGATACTATAACCACTTGAATTGAATAAAAAAAAAATCATCCACAAAATGAAAAGCAAACAACCATGCTGCCACACTCTCATTGCAAGCCATATGAACACATTGTATAAAAAACTAGAAAAACTAAAACTCATTACTCAGCTTCCAGGCAACCTTCCCATAGAGTGTCTTAAACTGGCCACAGGTACTACATCCTGCTCTGTGTCCATATAATAAATAGATCCATCAGTGAGTTCTAAGTCCCATTCCTTTGGAAAAATCATACAGTCTCCTACTACCTAAGGGTGGAAACTCCACTGATTTCTTAAACCTTAGATCATTTGCAGTACTAATTCCTTTGTCCAAAATCCATGAAAAAATATGTCCACAGACAACTACACCTCACTGACCATCAGCTTCTCACCTCTACTCAGCATGGCTTTTATCCAAGATACTGTACTATCATTATTCTTCTCAATTTCATCAATAACAAAACAATTATAGTTTGGTTTCTGCCTTATTTCTTGATTTATCAAAAAGCTTACATAATGTATCTCATCCCAAACTACCCCAACTGCTATATGCTTTCCATGCTCTTACCCCCACCCCAACAGTGGTTCAACAGCTACCACCTGATTGATAACAGTCTGTCAATTGGCAAAGTGGAACTATTCTGTACTCTCTGATTTTTAATATTTTCATTAACAACCTCCATGTTGCATCCAAACACACCTTCTTAATCTAATATGCTGAAGACTTGACCCACATATGCTCTGTCCAAACTATGTCCCATCTTCAGCATATAATCAATTTATTTTTTACCTCCACTGAATCCTGGTTTAATAATTCTGAGCTCCTACTAAAGCCAAAGAAAACAAGACTTCTTCTATTCCTTCCCAAAACATGCAATATGGACAGGGCTGCCCTCTCTATTACCTTCCTAAATAAAAGAGGAGTCATTATAGATGGCAACTTGTAATTCAACTTACACAAACATCTGACCATCAAAAAGAACCACCAGAAACATGTGAGACTTAATAGAATTAACAAATCTCTCACATACAGCTCCAAAAAATCATGGCATCTGCCTTCCTCTTACTATCCCTGCTATATGGCTCTCCAATCTTGGCAAATCTAGAAGTTATATTTACATCTAAACTAGAACAATTAGACTGGCAAGGTTTCCAACAAGTCAGCCTTATAGGTCTCACTGTTGTATTGTTCTAAAACAACTAAACTGCCTGAATTGTCTCATTACCTCATCTATTCTCAGCCAATCATATCTCAGACTATAGTACACAATACATAAAAATGTCCAGCCCTAACATGACTATTCAGCATTATGCACAATCAAAACAATTGCATTCACAAGACAAGCTACTTCTTAATGTTAACAAATCTGATAACTCAGCTAGAAATGCCCTATACTCTACTTATGTCACTGAAAATATGGAATGCAATCCCATTGTCAATGAAGTTAAGTAATAATCTCTTCACCTACAAAACTAATCTTAAGAAATACCTCAGACTGCTGACTTTGCTTTTGCACAATCCCTGGGTAACTTCTTACAACTTAGATAGTTTTGACTGAAACCAGTTAACTAAACTGGCATGAATGTTTTTGACTCATATGATTCTACTAAACTATCCATAAATGCAAATATTCCTATCCATCTCCAATACCTTTGTGCAAGGCCACTTTTATTCATCACTTTTGACAACTTTAGACCCTCACCATTCACTATCTCAATCTTAACTCTCTTGCTTAACCTAAAAAAAAACTTTTCCTTTCCCTGTCACTCATCTTCTACTTCCTTTCTGTCCTTAATTTCTCACCTTTCTCTTTGATATTCAGCTTCTTTTCAATTCATTATTATACATGCTGCACATTCTTTGCATGACATCCATTTTCTGCATGATTATTATCAGATAATATTGTATGTTAGTTTTATCTTATACATCTTGATGGAGATTTTTTTTCCCAAAGACTCACAGAAAATGGACTCAGTGTACAGCTGGAAGTCTCTGTTTACCAAGTAAAACAAAATATATATACATACATAAATACATAAAAACACATGTATATACATAAATAAAATCATACATACATGCATAAATAAACACGTATGCATACATATATAATAAAGTGAATGGGTCTTTTGCTGTGTTATACTCATAGTTAACTGTAGAGATTCTGAGGTCTTATGAATTCATAAACATTGAAAGGGACCTACCAGCTGTAGAGTTCAAAGCTGATATAAAGATCAACTTGACAAGTAAGTTTGTGACAGTTGTTACACAGACAAACCATGCTATGATACAATATTTGGCTAGAAATAAGAAACTACATTCTACTAGTAAAGGTATGCAACTACAAACTGAAGATGCTGTTGGGAACTGAAATACGGTTGATTAAGAACTTGTCAAACAATAAGAGGAGTTAATAGTTACACAGGAAGTAGCACAATTAACTGAAAATAAAATGCTGTCTATGTGCTTTATCTGGTTAGCTTTACTGAAGCACAAGATTGGATGATGTCAGTGGTGGAATTCCTACAGTAGCATCTCTCTTCTCCTTTAATCATACCAAAATATGCACAACAAGGTGATGATGCATTTGAAAATGGCTCATATGGTGGAAGGGTTCCAAGTGTCTGTACCTCTGAAAGCTCCTGTCTACTTGTTATGCCATTCTAAACATCAGCAAAGAATAAAATAAAAGGCATCTAGAAGGTTATTGCATAACTTTTTTACAGGATTATTTAAAGTGTGTGTGTGTGTGTGTGTGTGTGTGTGTGTGTGTGTGTGTGTGTGTGTGTGTGTGTGTGTGTGTGTGTGTGTGTGTGTGTTCAAAAGGTGTTATTTACTTTTTTCTCTAAGTAGGTCTGAAGTGATGGAGTCATTGCTAATGCACTATATCTGAAGTGACTGGTATGGAGTCACGGTTAATGTATCATGTCTGAAGCGACTGGTATGGAGTTATGATTAATACATTATATTTGAAATAACTGATATAGTGTTATGGTTAATACACAATGTCTGAAGTTACTGATATGCTGTCATGGCTAATACATGATATCTGAAGTGACTGGTATGGATCCATGACTAATGCACACTGTCTTAAGTTACTGATATGGAGTCCCAGATAATGCATTATTTCTAAAGTGACTCTTATGACATCATGGCTAATGCACAATGTCTGAAATGAATGGTATGGAGTAATGGCTGATACATAATGTCTAGATTCAGTGGTATCAAATCATGGCTAATTTAGTATCTGAAGAGACTAGTAAGGAGGAATGACTAATGTACAACATTGGAAGCGACTAGTATGGAGTCATGGTGAATGCATTATGTCTAAAATGACTGGTATGGTGTCATGCCTAGTGCACATTGCCAGAAGTGACTGTTATGGAGTCATGGCTAATGCACTATTTCTGAAGTAACTGGTGTGGAGTCATGGCTATACATTATGTTTAACGTGACTGGTATGAAGTCATGGCTAATGCACTTCATTCAAAGTGACCATAATGGAGGCACTTCTAATATAATATGTCCAAAGTGACTGGTACTGAGTCTTGGTTAAAGCACTATGTCTGTAGTTACAGATACAGAGTCTTGGCTAATAAACTATGCTTACATTGAATGGTCTGGAGTCATGGCTAATGTACTATGTCTGTAGTCACTGGTATGGAGGCATGGCTAATGCACTATATCCAAAGTGACTGGTATGGCTTCATGACTAATAAACAATGTCTGAAGTGACTGGTTTGGAGTCATGGCATACACTATGTTTGCAATTATTAGCATGCAGTCTTGGCTATTGCATTATGTCTGAAGTGACTGGTATGGTATCCTGGATAATGCACTATGTCTAAAGTGACTGGTATGGATTCATGGCTAATTAAAAATGCCTGAGATGACTGGTATGATGTCAAGGCTAATGCCACTATGTAGTACATGGTATGGAATCATATCTAATGCACTATATGTGAAGTGACCGACATAACATCCTGCCTAAAGTGTATGTCTGAAGTGACTGGTATGGAATTATGGATAATACACTATGTTTAAAATGACTAGTAAGAAGCAATGGCTAAAGCACAATGTCACTTGTGACTGTTATGGTGTCACGTCTAATGCTAAAAACAAAAGAAAATACGAACCCAAATACACAAAGTAATTTATTGAAACAGTAGAAACGTTAAAAACATTAAAAATCAAACTAAGTGCTTTTGTCCTACAAATGTTAGACTTCTTCAGATAAATACATACACATAGTGAATGACATAAATAACTTCTCTGCTAATCACATGACACTGACAGTTTAAACATTTGAAGACATAGTGATTAGATAAAGTTGTATATATGTATATGCATGAAATGTATAACCACCAATTCTGAATGCCAGTGGATTGATAATTATAAGCATACAAATAAATTAAATATCATTTTACTGTTAAATAATGGTGTTACTTTATGTCTCAAATGCCCTCATCTTTAACAAACTACTGATACCGGTTATATCATTCAAACCAGGATAAACAGAGGCATTGAGACAGATTTGCCACCATAATTCCTTTTGTTCAAGTGCAGTAAAAGACAGGTGGGTCAGCAGTCCCAAATTTGAGTGGGGCGACAATCATACAGAGATGGTTCCACTGGAAGTAGACTATGCAGGTTGATCAGAATAAGAATCATTTCCAGAATGATGACTGACACAGAAATGGATGATTAGTTGTGAAGCCTAGCCTTATCTACGACAAACGTAACCCCTGATTTTCTTTCTTTCTGTTTCTTTCTGTTTCTCTCTCTGCCTCTGCATCTCTCTAACTCTGCACTGATCTGCCATAGCCAAGCATGTATTTGTGTACTGTCTGAGTTAATTTTTATGTAGTGTTTTTTCCACAGGCCATTTTGCTAATTTTAGAAAATGCCTCACTTTAATGCCTGAACATGGTAGGTGGTGAAAAGCTTAAGGGGAGGGGCTAAAAATATAGTTATTATTGACTTCCAATGAATCATTATGTCTCCTGTGAGGACTGAGAACCAGCTACCCCTAAAATGGTCAGGTAATATTACAGATGATGGCAAATGCTCAGGACAGAAGATTAACATTAACAAACTTCACAAATTAGTACTTGAATACATAAAGAATGGAAATATATACTTTCATGTGGGTAAAAGTGCCACCTTATGTTATTCTTCAAATTTAATTTTTATGGAGAGGTATAGTTAGTACTAGATGTTGTATCTACTATTTAAGAGAATTGTTCATATCAATAAAATCATAAAGTCATCAAAATAGATAACATTTTCAAAAACAGGAGAAACAAGCCCCTTGTCTTCTACCACATAGGGCCTTTGAGCCACACTAACACACACATCTTAAATTCTATAACCATCTCCAACAATCACATGGTATAATATATGAGTTCCCAGTCATTTTGGTCATAGATAACAAGCCACATTTATAGTGTGCTGAATGACTTAATTCAAGTGACTGATACTGTGTTATTGTTAGACTAGATGCAGTTATTACATAAGTTGCTGTGATTACACTTGACCTTTCTTATTAGAGGTTACAACTAGAATCTTAATGTTGTCTCTAAGGACTTGTTACAGCTGTTTATTTTTTACCTTATCCTGACATATTTATTACATATTTGTGATGCCAAATCCAGCAGTTAAAAAAATAAAATAGACTATGGGATCTTCTAAAAGAATCACTGGATTGTTTGAAAAACAGTATATTGAATAAAAGATAAAAAGCAACATATTTTTATAAGAATCAACCTGAAAGATGGAGAATCTCTCAAGTTAAAGAGTAGGCAAATGAGGACACAATGTCATAATTGTTTTGGACTTTGCAAGTATGGGGTACATTTATTAAAATAACTTTGACCAAAGAGGGTAATCAAAATAAGTATTTTTATTGGGCACAAGGTATAACTCTAAGTCATTTGTGATCAGTATTCAAACTACTATCATAACTGAGTAATGGTGTGTTTTTCTGTTTAAAGACACGTTGTGGTATCTCAGGAAATTCACTTTTTTCCAAGGTATTGAGCTAGGTATGGGAGTTGCAGCAGGTGAAAACACTATAAGAATGAAAGTCATCAAGCCATTCTGAAGATAAATATACAAAAATAGACATACAGACATCATCCCTCTAACTACTGGCATTCAATGAATTTCTGGGAATGAAAGTAGATGACCTTTGGTCCAAATTAAAAGAAGTGAGGCAGGAGTGTATTCTGGCTATCTGTCAGTATATGAATAACAACCAAAACTGAGAAAAACACACTTTATAATAGCAAAGCTTTCGGATAAAATCCTTCCTCAATACTAATACAAACAAATCTAAAAACCAAATGGTTTAAATACAGGTCACTGAAGTCACATGACCAGCAGTCCAAAAATCATGTGACCACAAGTATATAAAGCAAATCATTAAAATTAGAAAAATTAGAAAAAAACATTAGAAAAACCATAACATTATCGCAACCTAGTATGTTGCAATTTAACAAGAACAGGTTTCAAGGTAATCATATTATTTAAACCTGGAAAATGGTCAGAGTTCAACCTAATAATCCATTCATACTCTTTTAATTCAAGTAAATTACCACTATCACCACCTTTGGCAGGAGGCCGTATTACATCAATAACTCTAAAGAAGAATCTATGCTCAATACCTGAATCAACTATGTGCTTATACAAGGCATTACTGTCAATGGCCCTTCTAATCTCCGATTTGTGCTCAATGATGCGTTCTTTTAGCTTTCTAGTGGTCTTACCCACATAGAATGCAGTACATTTCACACAATTAGCTAAGTACACCACATTAGATGTAACACAAGTGGTAGAAAAATTAAACTGATAAACTTTACCACTAATAGGATGTTTGAACTTATCACTGCAACCAACCACAATATCAGAACAGCAGGAACAATTCAAACAACCATACGTGCCGGGCTTAGTGGTAAAAGTCCTCTCTACAGGCCTGAAAAAATCTTTATAACATAACATATTCTTCAAGGACTTCATATTTCTATATGAGAAAAAGGGCCTGTCACCAAGAATGTCTTTAATCTCACTAGAGGCCATTAGTACAACCCAATTCCTCTGTATTATTTGTTTTACAAAACAAGTCAAGGTATTATAACTAGTAAGATACCTAGTGCATACTTTTGAACATTCTAGGTTAACAGACCCAACATCATCCCCAAGAAAAATCGGCTTCAATATTGTCTTCCTATTAACTAAAACTTTATTTTTTAAATCTAAAACTAGTTTAGAATCATAACCACTATCCAGAAACTCTTTGGACATCTCATCCAACTGTAAATTAAATGTAGTATCATCAGTATTTAATCTACTAACTCTATTAAACTGTGAAGTAACAATCCCCTTAAAGACATGTGGGGCATGCATGCTGGAATAATTAATGTATCTATCAGAGTTTATCTCCTTTTTGTGAATACTGGTATGGATAGAACCCTCACGTAGTTGTATCTTAACATCCAAGAAATTAATCTCACTATCAAAGGCATCCATCTTAAATTTCAAGAAACTGGTGGTTGCATTTAAATAATGAACAAATTAATTCAACTTTGAAAGGGAACCTTTCCAAACCATAAAACAATCATCAACGAAACGTTGATAAAAACATATATTACTTACAAAAGAATTATCCAAATTATAAATATAAGCTTTCTCCCATTGGTATAACACCAAGATGGCATACGTGTTAGCCACAGACGTACCCATGGCTACATCAGTGAGTTGCAAATATAAGCATTCATCAAACAGAAAAATATTGTTCCTCAAAACTACATCTAGAAGAGAGCAAATATTCTCAACAGATCTATTCACAAGAGAAGATTGGGAGGTCAAAAACTGTCTGATAGACTCAATACCAAAATCATGCGGTATTACAGTAAAAAAGGATGCTATATCAAGCATTACAAACAAATACTTTGTCGACAGGAACCACCAATACTATTAAACCAAACACGCAATTTACAAAGGAAATCAGATGTATCTCTTAGCACAGAAGTGCATTTAGGTAAATATAGTTGCAATTGTGTTTGCAAATATATAGATATAGGTTCGGTGATCCACCCCCCTCCCGATACAATTGGTCTCAATGGGGGGTTGGTCACCGACTTGTGTATCTTAAGCAGCCCATAGAGACAAGGGATAATTGGACAAGAAACAGTAAAAAAATGAAATAAATTCAGAGTAATATCACCAGTAATTTGCAAATCATAGATCACCATATTGACATAACTAATACATCTTTTAACATCTATTGATGTAATACGTTTAAAAGCCTCAACATCATTCAGTAGAACAGAAACTAAAGATATATACTTAGGCCGATCCATAAGGACTACAGCCCCACCTTTATCGGCTTGTTTAATCACTAAATCTTTGCTCGCCTGTAGACTTTTGAGCGCTTGATACTCATCAAATGTTAAATTAAAGCGAGAAAATCTCAAAATATTGCGGTCAGAATACAACATTCTTAATTCCCTCTCACACAAATCATGAAATGCTGTAACCACAGGCATACTAGAAGGTATAAAGGTACTACGCCGTTTACATGAAACTCCATTAACAACAGAGTTACCAAACAAAACCTTTAAATTTACATTTCTAATGAAAATATTAAGGTCTGTGAGTGCAGTCACTAGATCACCCTTTGCTGTAGGAATAAAATTAAGCCCTTTATGTAGTACTGAACAATGAGCAGAGTTCAAGTTAAAGGTTGAAAGGTTGAGAATGCCTTTAGTCATTTGCGACTTACTTTGCCCTGCCCTAAAGGGCTCTCATTCTTACATTTGCCTGGGATAACTATTTGTCCCATAAACAGTTTCCTTCTTGGAGAGGAAAGCTCAGTTACAGCCTCCGGCTGTTCTAGATGAAAGCGTTTGCCAGAGAAATTAAATGTAAGTTGCTGTGCCTTCTTAACCACAGTGGAACGCGAGTTAGCCTCTCCGCCTTGCTTGTCACTAAGTTCTGACTGAGAGCAAGCATTCGTGGAGTCTAGCGTAGACGTCGCTAAAGTAGGTGTGTTCACTTGTAAGTGATTCGATGAAGCTGCCAAAGCCGGTTCATGTTGTTGTGCAATATCAACTGTAGTTTCAGAAAAGCCAACAAGAACATCTAAACTTCTCTTATTACTACGTACTGCAGCATTAGGTTTAAAAGTTTGATCATTTTTCGGCCATGAGAAAATATGACCCCTTTGGAAGTCGTTGATATCACGCGTGAGCTTACGCTTCTTTTTTACTTCCAAACGGTCATCCAATGCTTGTGTTCTGTCAAGTAGCTGCTGATATAACTCACCCATAGACGCAAATACAGGCATATCCATTAATTCATTTTCCATATTTAGTATCTCATCTTCAAGTTCCTTCTCAATAGTTGAAAAGAATTCATTCATTAAACTCATGTAATCCAAACTTAACTTGATGTTGAGTTGCTGCCACCGCTTCAGGAGCTCAGGATAAGCGTTCCCATATGAAGGCATTTTGAGAACTCTCAAGCCACGTGGGACGATGCCTTTGTGTAGATATGCAGAGAAGCTAAAACGCTGCCATTGCAAGAGTTTATAAGTACCCACTTTTCTTTCAAAAATATTCAGCTTTTTATGTAAATCTGAAACATTCTCAGATTTCCATTGTTCATCACTTTACGATGTAGAACAAACCGAAGAGGCAAACTGTAGTAAAGGATTAGTCTCATTCATAAACAGAGACTTGACAGAGTTAACAGTCTTCACCACTTCCATGTTAAATAAATGGATAAAGGACTGCAACACGACCCTTTAACTTGTTCTCAGAAATGCAGCAAACAAATTAACAGAAGAACAAGCTGCAAGGAAATATGAATAACAACCAAAACTGAGAATAACACACTTTATAATAGCAAAGCTTTCGGATAAAATCCTTCCTCAATACTAATACAAACAAATCTAAAAAACAAATGGTTTAAATACAGGTCACTGAAGTCACATGACCAGCAGTCCAAAAATCATGTGACCACGAGTATATAAAACAAATCATTAAAATTAGAAAAATTAGAAAAAACATTAGAAAAAACATAACATTATCGCAACCTAGTATGTTGCAATTTAACAAGAACAGGTTTCAAGGTAATCATATTATTTAAACCTGGAAAATGGTCAGAGTTCAACCTAAGAATCCATTCATACTCTTTTAATTCAAGTAAATTACCACTATCACCACCTCTGGCAGGAGGCCGTATTACATCAATAACTCTAAAGGAGAATCTATGCTCAATACCTGAATCAACTATGTGCTTATAGGTTCATAGGTTCATAGGTTCATACTAGGCTATCTGCCCTAGGGCATTTATAAGCCTAGCCAGAGTATGTTTGGCTTTCGCCACCCATTTTAAATTAATTTTGCTATGCCCTTTTTCGAGGTTAGTATACTGTGCTTCTGTCTAACAGTGACACAGAAGTGATACCCGGGGTAAACCTATGATCTCCCATCCACTCATCAAGATTCCTCTTGAAGAGAATCAATGAGGGACTCTGCCTAACCTGGACTGGGATTTTATTCCATAGTGAAGGGAGCCTCTGGGTTATGAATCTGTCCCTCCAGCATGTCCTATTTATTTCAGTGCTGAGGTTCAAGTCTCTCGAGCGTGTAGCTCGATGGGATTTGGATTTTTTGAGGTGCAGCATGTCCCTTAATTCCGGGTTGGACATGGCCTTATACGTCAGGCACAGGTCACCTCTGAGCAGGCGGTATGCCACTGAGTAGAGCTGGAGTTTCCTTAACCGGGCAGCATATGGCATCTGTTTGAGCCCTTTGATCCTCTTGGTGAGGTACTTTTGGGGTATTTCCAGTTGCTGCAGGTGTTTGGTAAGGTAAATCCCAAAAGGGGCATTGTACTCGATTATGGGCCTGATGAGGGATGAGTAAAGAGGCACGATGACCTCCCCTAATCTAGATGTGAATCCCTTCATGATTAGGTGGGCTATATAAAATGTTTTTCTAACCACTTTGGCCACGTGGTTGTCAAATAAGAGATTGCTATCAACTTGGGTCCCCAGGTCCCTAATTACTTCTTCTGTACTTAATGGATTACCACCTATGTGGTAATTTGTGGGCACTTTGTTTTTGCCAAAGGGATGACTATACACTTTTGGCATTTAGCTTGAGGCCATGGCTCTGGCACCAGTTGTCTGTTTCTATGAGGCCCTTTTGGAGGATACTTGTGTCGGCTGGAGAGTCAATTATGGTGCCCAGTTTGCAGTCATCTGCGAACTTGGTCAGCCACAGTCCTTCCGTGTTGGCCTGTACCTCTGAGAAATATATACCAAACAAGAGAGGTCCCAGGACTGAGCCTTGTGGGATGCCACTTGTAACTGGTTTGGAGTCTGACATGGCTCCAGCAATTCTAACCATGTGGGTTCTGTCCTTGAGCCAGTTTGCACCCCATCTAGTGACATAGGGGTTTATATTTAAGCTGGTGAGCTTATCTATAATGCCCAAGTGGGGTATTGTATCAAAGGCTTTTGTGAGGTCCAGATAGGCTGTGTGGACCACCTTCCCTTCTTCAATGGCCTTGGTGACTGTTTCAAAGAAGTCAACCAGGTTTAAGAGGCAGGATCTGCCCTTAACAAAGCAGAACTGAGTAGGATCCAGTGTCTGTAGGTCCCCAATATCTTTATTTATGAGGTCCATGATGATCCTTTCCATAGCTTTGCAGACCAAGCTAGTCACGCTTATGGGGCGATAGTTTCCGGGGTCTGTTGAGGCACCACCTTTGTGGAGAGGGACCACTGTTGCTGTACGCCAATCTTTGGGTACATATCCTGTAATAAGGCTGAGATTGAACAGTAGTTTTATGTTTGGGTTTAGCTCTTCTTGGAGTTCATGTAGGACGCAGCCTGGGACACTGTCTGGACCCACTGATGCTGTGTTTTTTGCTTTGGATAGGGCGGCTCCCACCTGAGCATCTGAGATGTCAGGGGGGCAGCACTCTGCTGGGATAGATATTTGCCCTTTTGGTGGGGAGGGGGGGGGGGAGAAGTTTGCGCTGAACCTGTCAGCTAGGATGTTGGCAATGTCTGTGGGTTCGGTGTATTTTTTGTCATTTTGGACTAATTCTGAGCATATCTGGGAATTCACACCCAGGTTCCTAACATAACTAAAGAAAGCCTTGTGATTATCCTTAGTGTCCTGTGCAATTTTTCTCTAGAAGCTGGCCTTTGACGATTTTACGAGTGCCCTTAGTTTTTTGCTAATACTGATCAGAGATGCCTTCCCTTTTTGGGATTTTGCTCTATCATGTAGTAGCTTCCCTCTTCTATTGTATAGTTTGTTTATGGCTGGGGTCCACCAGACAGGTCGTCTGCCTTTGGAGGATTGGGTCTTGGTTTTATTTGGGATTGCATGATCCATGCATTCCTGAAGGTGTTCATAGAATGCATTTATAAAGGATTCTGCGGTCTGGGCCGTATTTTCCACAGGCCCGGGGCTTTGAAGGATTCCACCTCCATTTTGAGGAGTGTGAAATTTGCTTTAGAGAAGTTTTTCACTGTGGTTTTCTGGGCAGGGGGTGGGGTCGGGATGTGAATATCCAGTGAGATCAGTTTATGGTCTGATCTTACCAGTGAGGGATACACTTCTGGTCTGGAGCATAGAGTCCCCATGTTGGTGATGATCAGGTCCAGTATGTTTTCCCCTCTTGTGGGAGTGGTAACAAGTTGTTCCATAGCATTTGAGTTTACGAAGTCTAGGAACCTTTGGGCAAGGGTGTTGGAGCTAGAGTAATGCTCCCAATCTATGTTTGGGTAGTTGAAGTCGCCCAATATAATGGTTTTCGGAGAGACCTTCATATTTTCCAGTGTTCTCAGGAAGGCCAAGTGGGGTTCCTGGGTTTGGGAGGGTGGTCTGTAGCAGGCTATAAACTGGAAGGCAGTTTTACCCACTGTTAGTTGCACATGGATAGTCTCTGATGCTTCGTGCTTTGCCACCAACCTGGAGGTGTGGGTATCTTTGATGAATATCGATACTCCCCCTCCTTTTGTGGTTCGGTCCAAGTTTTGGGGGCCGAAAAGCATGGTATGAGGTATAACCTGGTAGTGCTGGGGTGCTCTCAGGAGTCCTGAACCAGGTTTCTGTTACTGCACAGATATCGATGTTCTCCATGCTAAGGAGAGTTTTGAGTGCGTGCATCTTGAGGTTTAGACTTCTGGCGTTGAGTAGCATTACTCTTAGTTTCTTATCCCTTGTGATACCTATGGAGGTGGGTTTGTCTTTTGAGCCTTGCCTAAAAAAGGCACTATGGGGGTAGCAAGAGCCTTTGCCAATATCCGAAAGCCCAGGGGTGACAGGTGCAAGCCGTCCCTAGTAAAGCATCGTGGCTTGTTGTGCATATCATCCCAAGCTGACAGGCATTGGATCCCCTTTGAATGACACCAATACTTAAGCCAATTGTTGAAATTGATCATCTTGTCTTCATATTGTGGCATCATTCTTGGTGAGGGTAAGATGCTACTCAAGGTCAGGGTCATACCAGCCTGGGCTACATGCTCAGAGAGCTCCTCTATGTCTCTTTTCATGTAGTCCAAACACATAATCACACAAAAACATACCCGGAGGCTCTAAATAAAGATCTGCCTAAGCAGCAGAGACCTCCAAAGCAGACACCCAAGCAACTGCTACCCCAAAACAAAACACATGCTGGTGTGAATGACCTGAGGTACATCTCAGGTCATTCACACCAGCATGGACAATGACTGAGTCATATTTGTACTTGCCTTGGAGTGACCTGAGTGCTTGTGTTATGTGGCGGATCCTAGCGCCAGACAGGCTGCTCACCGTGACCTTCTCCTTGTTCAGCCTCGTGAGTGGGACGTCAGTGTGCCTGACGATAGAGTCACCTATTACAAGTGTATCAGGTGTGTTGTTTAGCCTTAAGGGCTATGACTGTTCGGCACACTGGCTTTGTGAGATATGTGTTGCACGTGTTTTGTTTTGGGGTAGCAGTTGCTTGGGTGTCTGTTTTGGAGGTCTCTGCTGCTTAGGCAGATCTTTATTTAGAGCCTCCGAGTATGTTTTTGTGTGATTATGTGTTTGGTTTGCTGTCGTGGTAGGTCTATGTGAGACTGGAATTGTAGTGAGTGTGGTTTCCTTCTCCTCCTGACTGGTTATGCCAGTACTGAGTTGAGAGAGCTTAGCCACCAGTTTGGCTATATGGTTGCATCTCTCACATGTGTTGGAATTTGTTGGGAGGAGGAGAGGGTTGTCTGTGAACATGAGGCAGTTGTAACATTGCCTGAAGATTCCCATATTCACCAGCTGGACCAGAGAGGAGATTGACAACTGACCTTTGGACATGCTAGAATAATATTGGGAATTCCTTTATAATTGAAAACAAGGGCCAATGGGGAGCGAGGGTGTAGTGCTTTTAATTTTTAGTGCTGACTTATAATTGCTTTAGTGAGCAAGTGCCAGGTAACAAGTGCAATGTGTTACAGGTAACTTAAATGCAAAAACGACAAACAGTAACTTTCTTTCAAGTGAAGCAAGGAAATAAGTACAGTAAGCAATGCAGATATCACTAGGGATCCACAGAAGCGCTGAGAAGCTGCGTTTTAGGTGGAATTAGCGTTCCAGGGAAATAACAAGCATACAAACAAAGCTAGATTCAGCAGGCCTGGATCTAGTCTATGCTACAGCAAACAAGGTGTACCAATTTCAGTAAGATACAGTTCAAATATTCAGGCACTATAAACCTTTAACCAGAAATTCCCAGCTCAGAAGGGCAGAGTCCAGCCTCTCCTCCCACAAGAGTGCAGACCATAAACCTTCCTAATGTAAAATAACTGGCCTTAAACCCAAGTGCTTAAACCAGAGCTAATACACTTTAAGAATAACAGACACTGAGCTCTCAATCAGCAGTTCCCAACTTAGAAGGATGAAAGCTACCTGTCCTGCCACCACAGTGCATGCCACAAACCTTCCTAATGTAGAACAACTGGTCTGAAGCCCAAGTGCTTAATCCAAAAGACTTAGAATGATAGCTACACTTTAACCAAGTTACTACCAAGCAGTAATAAATGCAACTGAATACTTTAAATAATGCCTGGATTAGTGCTCAAGTTACACAAACAAAGCTAGATTCAGCAGGCCTGGATCTAGTCTATGCTACAGCAAACAAGGTGTACCAATTTCAGTAAGAAGAATTTGAGATATGCATGCACTATAAGCCTTCAACCAGAAATTCCCAGCTCAGAAGGGCAGAGTCCAGCCTCTCCTCCCACAAGAGTGCAGACCACGAACCCTCTTAATGTAAAATAACTGGCCTGAAAGCCCAAGTGCTTAAACCAGAATTAATATACTTTTAGAATAACAGACACTGAGCCCTCAATCAGCAGTTCCTAACTTAGAAGGATGTAAGCTACCTGTTCTGCCACTACAGTGCAGACCACAAACCCTCACAATGTAAAACAACTGGTCTGAAGCCCAAGTGTTTAAACTAAAAGGCTTAGAATGAGTTACACCAAGCAGTAATAAATACAATTGAGAACTTTTAAGATGACGCAAAAGCAAAATAAAGAAGGAAGAAACACAAGTACAGTAAAAGCAGAAGAATTTTTTTTTTTTTTTTTTTAGAAAAGTAGCAAGAGCAGTAGTAAATACAATTCTCATGCAGTGCAAGCTGGCATTCTTGAATATGTAGCAATATTAGTCCACACACAGTTTGAAAAAATGCAATTAAATTAAAAAGGACTAAAAGCAAGTGCAGAAAGGGTTTATTAGGTAGAATGCGGTAAAGAGATGTCCTGGGGGAGTGTCTTAGAACAAATCTACAGTGGGGCGGGCACTGCAAAAGCCACCAAATTTAAACTACAACCAAGAATAGGGGTGGGGGGGTGGGGAAACAGTTTCAACACAGATGTAAGGAATGTGCAAATTATAAAAAAATATATATACTGTTTTCTATATATTTGCAGAGCAGTATGACACAGATAGCAAGCAGACAATTTAGCTCTATAATACAGAATAACACAGAAAATATACTCAGCTCTATATACTTGAAGATAGTTCTGTAAGGCTGTCTCTCAAACTGAGGTTCCAGTTTGAATACAGGTTGTTAATTAAAAGGAGACACAGCACTAGCTAAATTATATCAGCTGAAAGACAAGGCAGGAAATGAGGGGGGGGTGGGGAAACAGTTTCAACACAGATGTAAAGAATGTGCAAATTATAAAAATATATATACTGTTTTCTATATATTTGCAGAGCAGTAAGACACAGATATCAAGCAGACAATTTAGCTCTATAATACAGAATAACACAGAAAATATACTCAGCTCTATATACTTGAAGATAGTTCTGTAAGGCTGTCTCTCAAACTAAGGTTCCAGTTTGAATACAGGTTGTTAATTAAAAGGAGACACAGCACTAGCTAAATTATATCAGCTGAAAGACAAGGCAGGAAATGAGGGGGTGGGGAAACAGTTTCAACACAGATGTAAGGAATGTGCAAATTATAAAAAATATATATACTGTTTTCTATATATTTGCAGAGCAGTAAGACACAGATATCAAGCAGACAATTTAGCTCTATAATACAGAATAACACAGAAAATATACTCAGCTCTATATACTTGAAGATAGTTCTGTAAGGCTGTCTCTCAAACTAAGGTTCCAGTTTGAATACAGGTTGTTAATTAAAAGGAGACACAGCACTAGCTAAATTATATCAGCTGAAAGACAAGGCAGGAAATGAGGGGGGGGTGGGGAAAGTTTCAACACAGATGTAAGGAATGTGCAAATTATAAAAAAATATATATACTGTTTTCTATATATTTGCAGAGCAGTAAGACACAGATATCAAGCAGACAATTTAGCTCTATAATACAGAATAACACAGAAAATATACTCAGCTCTATATACTTGAAGATAGTTCTGTAAGGCTGTCTCTCAAACTAAGGTTCCAGTTTGAATACAGGTTGTTAATTAAAAGGAGACACAGCACTAGCTAAATTATATCAGCTGAAAGACAAGGCAGGAAATGAGGGGGTGGGGAAACAGTTTCAACACAGATGTAAGGAATGTGCAAATTATAAAAAAATATATATACTGTTTTCTATATATTTGCAGAGCAGTAAGACACAGATATCAAGCAGACAATTTAGCTCTATAATACAGAATAACACAGAAAATATACTCAGCTCTATATACTTGAAGATAGTTCTGTAAGGCTGTCTCTCAAACTAAGGTTCCAGTTTGAATACAGGTTGTTAATTAAAAGGAGACACAGCACTAGCTAAATTATATCAGCTGAAAGACAAGGCAGGAAATGAGGGGGTGGGGAAACAGTTTCAACACAGATGTAAGGAATGTGCAAATTATAAAAAATATATATACTGTTTTCTATATATTTGCAGAGCAGTAAGACACAGATATCAAGCAGACAATTTAGCTCTATAATACAGAATAACACAGAAAATATACTCAGCTCTATATACTTGAAGATAGTTCTGTAAGGCTGTCTCTCAAACTAAGGTTCCAGTTTGAATACAGGTTGTTAATTAAAAGGAGACACAGCACTAGCTAAATTATATCAGCTGAAAGACAAGGCAGGAAATGAGGGGGTGGGGAAACAGTTTCAACACAGATGTAAGGAATGTGCAAATTATAAAAAATATATATACTGTTTTCTATATATTTGCAGAGCAGTAAGACACAGATATCAAGCAGACAATTTAGCTCTATAATACAGAATAACACAGAAAATATACTCAGCTCTATATACTTGAAGATAGTTCTGTAAGGCTGTCTCTCAAACTAAGGTTCCAGTTTGAATACAGGTTGTTAATTAAAAGGAGACACAGCACTAGCTAAATTATATCAGCTGAAAGACAAGGCAGGAAATGAGGGGGTGGGGAAACAGTTTCAACACAGATGTAAGGAATGTGCAAATTATAAAAAAATATATATACTGTTTTCTATATATTTGCAGAGCAGTAAGACACAGATATCAAGCAGACAATTTAGCTCTATAATACAGAATAACACAGAAAATATACTCAGCTCTATATACTTGAAGATAGTTCTGTAAGGCTGTCTCTCAAACTAAGGTTCCAGTTTGAATACAGGTTGTTAATTAAAAGGAGACACAGCACTAGCTAAATTATATCAGCTGAAAGACAAGGCAGGAAATGAGGGGGTGGGGAAACAGTTTCAACACAGATGTAAGGAATGTGCAAATTATAAAAAATATATATACTGTTTTCTATATATTTGCAGAGCAGTAAGACACAGATATCAAGCAGACAATTTAGCTCTATAATACAGAATAACACAGAAAATATACTCAGCTCTATATACTTGAAGATAGTTCTGTAAGGCTGTCTCTCAAACTAAGGTTCCAGTTTGAATACAGGTTGTTAATTAAAAGGAGACACAGCACTAGCTAAATTATATCAGCTGAAAGACAAGGCAGGAAATGAGGGGGTGGGGAAACAGTTTCAACACAGATGTAAGGAATGTGCAAATTATAAAAAATATATATACTGTTTTCTATATATTTGCAGAGCAGTAAGACACAGATATCAAGCAGACAATTTAGCTCTATAATACAGAATAACACAGAAAATATACTCAGCTCTATATACTTGAAGATAGTTCTGTAAGGCTGTCTCTCAAACTAAGGTTCCAGTTTGAATACAGGTTGTTAATTAAAAGGAGACACAGCACTAGCTAAATTATATCAGCTGAAAGACAAGGCAGGAAATGAGGGGGTGGGGAAACAGTTTCAACACAGATGTAAGGAATGTGCAAATTATAAAAAATATATATACTGTTTTCTATATATTTGCAGAGCAGTAAGACACAGATATCAAGCAGACAATTTAGCTCTATAATACAGAATAACACAGAAAATATACTCAGCTCTATATACTTGAAGATAGTTCTGTAAGGCTGTCTCTCAAACTAAGGTTCCAGTTTGAATACAGGTTGTTAATTAAAAGGAGACACAGCACTAGCTAAATTATATCAGCTGAAAGACAAGGCAGGAAATGAGGGGGTGGGGAAACAGTTTCAACACAGATGTAAGGAATGTGCAAATTATAAAAAATATATATACTGTTTTCTATATATTTGCAGAGCAGTAAGACACAGATATCAAGCAGACAATTTAGCTCTATAATACAGAATAACACAGAAAATATACTCAGCTCTATATACTTGAAGATAGTTCTGTAAGGCTGTCTCTCAAACTAAGGTTCCAGTTTGAATACAGGTTGTTAATTAAAAGGAGACACAGCACTAGCTAAATTATATCAGCTGAAAGACAAGGCAGGAAATGAGGGGTGGGGAAACAGTTTCAACACAGATGTAAGGAATGTGCAAATTATAAAAAATATATATACTGTTTTCTATATATTTGCAGAGCAGTAAGACACAGATATCAAGCAGACAATTTAGCTCTATAATACAGAATAACACAGAAAATATACTCAGCTCTATATACTTGAAGATAGTTCTGTAAGGCTGTCTCTCAAACTAAGGTTCCAGTTTGAATACAGGTTGTTAATTAAAAGGAGACACAGCACTAGCTAAATTATATCAGCTGAAAGACAAGGCAGGAAATGAGGGGGTGGGGAAACAGTTTCAACACAGATGTAAGGAATGTGCAAATTATAAAAAATATATATACTGTTTTCTATATATTTGCAGAGCAGTAAGACACAGATATCAAGCAGACAATTTAGCTCTATAATACAGAATAACACAGAAAATATACTCAGCTCTATATACTTGAAGATAGTTCTGTAAGGCTGTCTCTCAAACTAAGGTTCCAGTTTGAATACAGGTTGTTAATTAAAAGGAGACACAGCACTAGCTAAATTATATCAGCTGAAAGACAAGGCAGGAAATGAGGGGGTGGGGAAACAGTTTCAACACAGATGTAAGGAATGTGCAAATTATAAAAAATATATATACTGTTTTCTATATATTTGCAGAGCAGTAAGACACAGATATCAAGCAGACAATTTAGCTCTATAATACAGAATAACACAGAAAATATACTCAGCTCTATATACTTGAAGATAGTTCTGTAAGGCTGTCTCTCAAACTAAGGTTCCAGTTTGAATACAGGTTGTTAATTAAAAGGAGACACAGCACTAGCTAAATTATATCAGCTGAAAGACAAGGCAGGAAATGGGGGGTGGGGAAACAGTTTCAACACAGATGTAAGGAATGTGCAAATTATAAAAAATATATATACTGTTTTCTATATATTTGCAGAGCAGTAAGACACAGATATCAAGCAGACAATTTAGCTCTATAATACAGAATAACACAGAAAATATACTCAGCTCTATATACTTGAAGATAGTTCTGTAAGGCTGTCTCTCAAACTAAGGTTCCAGTTTGAATACAGGTTGTTAATTAAAAGGAGACACAGCACTAGCTAAATTATATCAGCTGAAAGACAAGGCAGGAAATGAGGGGGGTGGGGAAACAGTTTCAACACAGATGTAAGGAATGTGCAAATTATAAAAAATATATATACTGTTTTCTATATATTTGCAGAGCAGTAAGACACAGATATCAAGCAGACAATTTAGCTCTATAATACAGAATAACACAGAAAATATACTCAGCTCTATATACTTGAAGATAGTTCTGTAAGGCTGTCTCTCAAACTAAGGTTCCAGTTTGAATACAGGTTGTTAATTAAAAGGAGACACAGCACTAGCTAAATTATATCAGCTGAAAGACAAGGCAGGAAATGAGGGGGTGGGGAAACAGTTTCAACACAGATGTAAGGAATGTGCAAATTATAAAAAATATATATACTGTTTTCTATATATTTGCAGAGCAGTAAGACACAGATATCAAGCAGACAATTTAGCTCTATAATACAGAATAACACAGAAAATATACTCAGCTCTATATACTTGAAGATAGTTCTGTAAGGCTGTCTCTCAAACTAAGGTTCCAGTTTGAATACAGGTTGTTAATTAAAAGGAGACACAGCACTAGCTAAATTATATCAGCTGAAAGACAAGGCAGGAAATGAGGGGGTGGGGAAACAGTTTCAACACAGATGTAAGGAATGTGCAAATTATAAAAAATATATATACTGTTTTCTATATATTTGCAGAGCAGTAAGACACAGATATCAAGCAGACAATTTAGCTCTATAATACAGAATAACACAGAAAATATACTCAGCTCTATATACTTGAAGATAGTTCTGTAAGGCTGTCTCTCAAACTAAGGTTCCAGTTTGAATACAGGTTGTTAATTAAAAGGAGACACAGCACTAGCTAAATTATATCAGCTGAAAGACAAGGCAGGAAATGAGGGGGGTGGGGAAACAGTTTCAACACAGATGTAAGGAATGTGCAAATTATAAAAAAATATATATACTGTTTTCTATATATTTGCAGAGCAGTAAGACACAGATATCAAGCAGACAATTTAGCTCTATAATACAGAATAACACAGAAAATATACTCAGCTCTATATACTTGAAGATAGTTCTGTAAGGCTGTCTCTCAAACTAAGGTTCCAGTTTGAATACAGGTTGTTAATTAAAAGGAGACACAGCACTAGCTAAATTATATCAGCTGAAAGACAAGGCAGGAAATGAGGGGGGTGGGGAAACAGTTTCAACACAGATGTAAGGAATGTGCAAATTATAAAAAATATATATACTGTTTTCTATATATTTGCAGAGCAGTAAGACACAGATATCAAGCAGACAATTTAGCTCTATAATACAGAATAACACAGAAAATATACTCAGCTCTATATACTTGAAGATAGTTCTGTAAGGCTGTCTCTCAAACTAAGGTTCCAGTTTGAATACAGGTTGTTAATTAAAAGGAGACACAGCACTAGCTAAATTATATCAGCTGAAAGACAAGGCAGGAAATGAGGGGGTGGGGAAACAGTTTCAACACAGATGTAAGGAATGTGCAAATTATAAAAAATATATATACTGTTTTCTATATATTTGCAGAGCAGTAAGACACAGATATCAAGCAGACAATTTAGCTCTATAATACAGAATAACACAGAAAATATACTCAGCTCTATATACTTGAAGATAGTTCTGTAAGGCTGTCTCTCAAACTAAGGTTCCAGTTTGAATACAGGTTGTTAATTAAAAGGAGACACAGCACTAGCTAAATTATATCAGCTGAAAGACAAGGCAGGAAATGAGGGGGGTGGGAAAAAGGTTCAACACAGATGTAAGGAATGTGCAAATTATAAATAAATATATATACTGTTTTCTATATATTTGCAGAGCAGTAAGACACAGATATCAAGCAGACAATTTAGCTCTATAATACAGAATAACACAGAAAATATACTCAGCTCTATATACTTGAAGATAGTTCTGTAAGGCTGTCTCTCAAACTAAGGTTCCAGTTTGAATACAGGTTGTTAATTAAAAGGAGACACAGCACTAGCTAAATTATATCAGCTGAAAGACAAGGCAGGAAATGAGGGGGTGGGGAAACAGTTTCAACACAGATGTAAGGAATGTGCAAATTATAAAAAATATATATACTGTTTTCTATATATTTGCAGAGCAGTAAGACACAGATATCAAGCAGACAATTTAGCTCTATAATACAGAATAACACAGAAAATATACTCAGCTCTATATACTTGAAGATAGTTCTGTAAGGCTGTCTCTCAAACTAAGGTTCCAGTTTGAATACAGGTTGTTAATTAAAAGGAGACACAGCACTAGCTAAATTATATCAGCTGAAAGACAAGGCAGGAAATGAGGGGGTGGGGAAACAGTTTCAACACAGATGTAAGGAATGTGCAAATTATAAAAAATATATATACTGTTTTCTATATATTTGCAGAGCAGTAAGACACAGATATCAAGCAGACAATTTAGCTCTATAATACAGAATAACACAGAAAATATACTCAGCTCTATATACTTGAAGATAGTTCTGTAAGGCTGTCTCTCAAACTAAGGTTCCAGTTTGAATACAGGTTGTTAATTAAAAGGAGACACAGCACTAGCTAAATTATATCAGCTGAAAGACAAGGCAGGAAATGAGGGGGTGGGGAAACAGTTTCAACACAGATGTAAGGAATGTGCAAATTATAAAAAATATATATACTGTTTTCTATATATTTGCAGAGCAGTAAGACACAGATATCAAGCAGACAATTTAGCTCTATAATACAGAATAACACAGAAAATATACTCAGCTCTATATACTTGAAGATAGTTCTGTAAGGCTGTCTCTCAAACTAAGGTTCCAGTTTGAATACAGGTTGTTAATTAAAAGGAGACACAGCACTAGCTAAATTATATCAGCTGAAAGACAAGGCAGGAAATGAGGGGGTGGGGAAACAGTTTCAACACAGATGTAAGGAATGTGCAAATTATAAAAAATATATATACTGTTTTCTATATATTTGCAGAGCAGTAAGACACAGATATCAAGCAGACAATTTAGCTCTATAATACAGAATAACACAGAAAATATACTCAGCTCTATATACTTGAAGATAGTTCTGTAAGGCTGTCTCTCAAACTAAGGTTCCAGTTTGAATACAGGTTGTTAATTAAAAGGAGACACAGCACTAGCTAAATTATATCAGCTGAAAGACAAGGCAGGAAATGAGGGGGTGGGGAAACAGTTTCAACACAGATGTAAGGAATGTGCAAATTATAAAAAAATATATATACTGTTTTCTATATATTTGCAGAGCAGTAAGACACAGATATCAAGCAGACAATTTAGCTCTATAATACAGAATAACACAGAAAATATACTCAGCTCTATATACTTGAAGATAGTTCTGTAAGGCTGTCTCTCAAACTAAGGTTCCAGTTTGAATACAGGTTGTTAATTAAAAGGAGACACAGCACTAGCTAAATTATATCAGCTGAAAGACAAGGCAGGAAATGAGGGGGTGGGGAAACAGTTTCAACACAGATGTAAGGAATGTGCAAATTATAAAAAAATATATATACTGTTTTCTATATATTTGCAGAGCAGTAAGACACAGATATCAAGCAGACAATTTAGCTCTATAATACAGAATAACACAGAAAATATACTCAGCTCTATATACTTGAAGATAGTTCTGTAAGGCTGTCTCTCAAACTAAGGTTCCAGTTTGAATACAGGTTGTTAATTAAAAGGAGACACAGCACTAGCTAAATTATATCAGCTGAAAGACAAGGCAGGAAATGAGGGGGTGGGGAAACAGTTTCAACACAGATGTAAGGAATGTGCAAATTATAAAAAATATATATACTGTTTTCTATATATTTGCAGAGCAGTAAGACACAGATATCAAGCAGACAATTTAGCTCTATAATACAGAATAACACAGAAAATATACTCAGCTCTATATACTTGAAGATAGTTCTGTAAGGCTGTCTCTCAAACTAAGGTTCCAGTTTGAATACAGGTTGTTAATTAAAAGGAGACACAGCACTAGCTAAATTATATCAGCTGAAAGACAAGGCAGGAAATGAGGGGGTGGGGAAACAGTTTCAACACAGATGTAAGGAATGTGCAAATTATAAAAATATATATACTGTTTTCTATATATTTGCAGAGCAGTAAGACACAGATATCAAGCAGACAATTTAGCTCTATAATACAGAATAACACAGAAAATATACTCAGCTCTATATACTTGAAGATAGTTCTGTAAGGCTGTCTCTCAAACTAAGGTTCCAGTTTGAATACAGGTTGTTAATTAAAAGGAGACACAGCACTAGCTAAATTATATCAGCTGAAAGACAAGGCAGGAAATGAGGGGTGGGGTGGGGAAACAGTTTCAACACAGATGTAAGGAATGTGCAAATTATAAAAATATATATATACTGTTTTCTATATATTTGCAGAGCAGTAAGACACAGATATCAAGCAGACAATTTAGCTCTATAATACAGAATAACACAGAAAATATACTCAGCTCTATATACTTGAAGATAGTTCTGTAAGGCTGTCTCTCAAACTAAGGTTCCAGTTTGAATACAGGTTGTTAATTAAAAGGAGACACAGCACTAGCTAAATTATATCAGCTGAAAGACAAGGCAGGAAATGAGGGGGGGGGTGGGGAAACAGTTTCAACACAGATGTAAGGAATGTGCAAATTATAAAAAAATATATATACTGTTTTCTATATATTTGCAGAGCAGTAAGACACAGATATCAAGCAGACAATTTAGCTCTATAATACAGAATAACACAGAAAATATACTCAGCTCTATATACTTGAAGATAGTTCTGTAAGGCTGTCTCTCAAACTAAGGTTCCAGTTTGAATACAGGTTGTTAATTAAAAGGAGACACAGCACTAGCTAAATTATATCAGCTGAAAGACAAGGCAGGAAATGAGGGGGTGGGGAAACAGTTTCAACACAGATGTAAGGAATGTGCAAATTATAAAAAATATATATACTGTTTTCTATATATTTGCAGAGCAGTAAGACACAGATATCAAGCAGACAATTTAGCTCTATAATACAGAATAACACAGAAAATATACTCAGCTCTATATACTTGAAGATAGTTCTGTAAGGCTGTCTCTCAAACTAAGGTTCCAGTTTGAATACAGGTTGTTAATTAAAAGGAGACACAGCACTAGCTAAATTATATCAGCTGAAAGACAAGGCAGGAAATGAGGGGGTGGGGAAACAGTTTCAACACAGATGTAAGGAATGTGCAAATTATAAAAATATATATACTGTTTTCTATATATTTGCAGAGCAGTAAGACACAGATATCAAGCAGACAATTTAGCTCTATAATACAGAATAACACAGAAAATATACTCAGCTCTATATACTTGAAGATAGTTCTGTAAGGCTGTCTCTCAAACTAAGGTTCCAGTTTGAATACAGGTTGTTAATTAAAAGGAGACACAGCACTAGCTAAATTATATCAGCTGAAAGACAAGGCAGGAAATGAGGGGGTGGGGAAACAGTTTCAACACAGATGTAAGGAATGTGCAAATTATAAAAAAATATATATACTGTTTTCTATATATTTGCAGAGCAGTAAGACACAGATATCAAGCAGACAATTTAGCTCTATAATACAGAATAACACAGAAAATATACTCAGCTCTATATACTTGAAGAATAGTCTGTAAGGCTGTCTCTCAAACTAAGGTTCCAGTTTGAATACAGGTTGTTAATTAAAAGGAGACACAGCACTAGCTAAATTATATCAGCTGAAAGACAAGGCAGGAAATGAGGGGGGGGTGGGAAAACGGTTTCATTACAGATGTAAGGAATGTGCAAATTATAAAAAATATATATACTGTTTTCTATTATACAAGGCATTACTGTCAATGGCCCTTCTAATCTCCGATTTGTGTTCAATGATGCGTCCTTTTAGCTTTCTAGTGGTCTTACCCACATAGAATGCAGTACATTTCTCACAATTAGCTAAGTATACCACATTAGATGTAACACAAGTGGTAGAAAAATTAAACTGATAAACTTTACCACTAATAGGATGTTTGAACCTATCACTGCAACCAACCACAATATCAGAACAGTAGGAACAATTCAAACAACCATACGTGCCGGGCTTAGTGGTAAAAGTCCTCTCTACAGGCCTGAAAAAATATTTATAACATAACATATTCTTCAAGGACTTCATATTTCTATATGAGAAAAAGGGCCTGTCACCACGAATGTCTTTAATCTCTCTAGAGGCCATTAGTACAACCCAGTTCCTCTGTATTATTTGTTTTACAAAACAAGTCAAGGTATTATAACTAGTAAGATACCTAGTGCATACTTTTGAACATTCTAGGTTAACAGACCCAACATCATCCCCAAGAAAAATCGGCTTCAATATTGTCTTCCTATTAACTAAAACTTTATTTTTTAAATCTAAAACTAGTTTAGAATCATAACCACTATCCAGAAACTCTTTGGACATCTCATCCAACTGTAAATTAAATGTAGCATCATCAGTATTTAATCTACTAACTCTATTAAACTGTGAAGTAACAATCCCCTTAAAGACATGTGGGGCATGCATGCTGGAATAATTAATGTATCTATCAGAGTTTATCTCCTTTTTGTAAATACTGGTATGGATAGAACCCTCATGTAGTTGTATCTTAACATCCAAGAAATTAGTCTCACTATTAGAGGCATCCATCTTAAATTTCAAGAAACTGGTGGTTGCATTTAAATAATGAACAAATTCATTCAACTCTGAAAGGGAACCTTTCCAAACCATAAAACAATCATCAATGAAACGTTGATAAAAACATATATTACTTACAAAAGAATTATCCAAATTATAAATATAAGCTTTCTCCTATTGGTATAACACCAAGTTGGCATAAGTGTTAGCCACAGAAGTACCCATGGCTACACCAGTGAGTTGCAAATATAAGCATTCATCAAACAGAAAAATATTGTTCCTCAAAACTACATCTAGAAGAGAACAAATATTCTCAACAGATCTATTCACAAGAGAAGATTGGGAGGTCAAAAATTGTCTGATAGACTCAATACCAAAATCATGCGGTATTACAGTAAAAAGGGATGCTACATGTTACAAACAAATACTCACTTTGTCAACAGGAACCACCAATACTATTAAACCAAACACGCAATTTACAAAGGAAATCAGATGTATCTCTTAGCACAGAAGTGCATTTAGGTAAATATAGTTGCAATTGTGTTTGCAAATATATAGATATAGTTTCGGTGATCCACCCCCCTCCCAATACAATACAATACATGGAAGTGGTGAAGACTGTTAACTCTGTCAAGTCTCTGTTTATGAATGAGACTAATCCTTTACTACAGTTTGCCTCTTCAGTTTGTTCTACATCGAAAAGTGATGAACATTGGAAATCTGAGAATGTTTCAGATTTTCATAAAAAGCTGAATCTTTTTGAATGAAAAGTGGGTACTTATAAACGCTTGCAATAGCAGCGTTTTAGCTTCTCTGCATATCTACACAAAGGCATCATCCCACGTGGCTTGAGAGTTCTCAAAATGCCTTCATATGGGAACGCTTATCCTGAGCTCCTGAAGCGGTGGCAGCAACTCAACATCAAGTTAAGTTTGGATTACATGAGTTTACTGAATGAATTCTTTTCAACTATTGAGAAGGAACTTAAAGATGAGATACTAAATATGGAAAATGAATTAATGGATATGCCTGTATTTGCGTCTATGGGTGAGTTATATCAGCAGCTACTTGACAGAACACAACCATTGGATGACCGTTTGGAAGTAACAAAGAAGCGTAAGCTCACGCGTGATATCAACGACTTCCAAAGGGGTCATATTTTCTCATGGCCGAAAAATGATCAGACTTTTAAACCTAATGCTGCAGTACGTAGTAATAAGAGAAGTTTAGATGTTCTTGATGGCTTTTCTGAAACTACAGTTGATATTGCACAACAACATGAACCGGCTTTGGCAGCTTCGTCGAATCACTTACAAGTGAACACACCTACTTTGGTGACGTCTACGCTAGACTCCACGAATGCTTGCTCTCAGTCACAACTTAGTGACAAGCAAGGCGGAGAGGCTAACTCGCGTTCCACTGTGGTTAAGAAGGCACAGCAACTTACATTTAATTTCTCTGGCAACCGCTTTCATCTAGAACAGCCGGAGGCTGTAACTGAGCGTTCCTCTCCAAGAAGGAAACCATTTATGGGACAAATAGTTATCCCAGGCAAACGTAAGAATCAGAGCCCTTTAGGGCAGGGCAAAGTAAGTCGCAAATGACTAAAGGCATTCTCAACCTTTCAACCTTTAACTTGAACTCTGCTCATTGTTCAGTACTACATAAAGGGCTTAATTTTATTCCTACAGCGAAGGGTGATCCAGTGACTGCGCTCACAGACCTTAAGATTTTCATTAGAAATGTAAATTTAAAGGTTTTGTTTGGTAACTCTGTTGTTAATGGAGTTTCATGTAAATGGCGTAGTACCTTTATACTTCTAGTATGCCTGTGGTTACAGCATTTCATGATTTGTGTGAGAGGGAATTAAGAATGTTGTATTCTGACTGCAATATTTTGAGATTTTCTCGCTTTAATTTAACATTTGATGAGTATCAACCGCTCAAAAGTCTACAGGCGAGCAAAGATTTAGTGATTAAACAAGCCGATAAAGGTGGGGCTGTAGTCCTTATGGATCGGCCTAAGTATATATCTTTAGTTTCTGTTCTACTGAATGATGTTGAGGCTTTTAAACGTATTACATCAATAGATGTTAAAAGATGTATTAGTTATGTCAATATGGTGATCTATGATTTGCAAATTACTGGTGATATTACTCTGGATTTATTTCATTTTTTTACTGTTTCTTGTCCAATTATCCCTTGTCTCTATGGGCTGCCTAAGATACACAAGTCGGTGACCAACCCCCCATGAGACCAATTGTATCGGGAGGGGGGCTGGATCACCGAACCTATATCTATATATTTGCAAACACAATTGCAACTATATTTACCTAAATGCACTTCTGTGCTAAGAGATACATCTGATTTCCTTTGTAAATTGCGTGTTTGGTTTAATAGTATTGGTGGTTCCTGTCGACAAAGTGAGTATTTGTTTGTAATGCTTGATATAGCATCCCTTTTTACTGTAATACCACATGATTTTGGTATTGAGTCTATCAGACAATTTTTGACCTCCCAATCTTCTCTTGTGAATAGATCTGTTGAGAATATTTGTTCTCTTCTAGATGTAGTTTTGAGGAACAATATTTTTCTGCTTGATGAATGCTTATATTTGCAACTCACTGGTGTAGCCATGGGTACTTCTGTGGCTAACACTTATGCCAACTTGGTGTTATACCAATGGGAGAAAGCTTATATTTATAATTTGGATAATTCTTTTGTAAGTAATATATGTTTTTATCAACGTTTCGTTGATGATTGTTTTATGGTTTGGAAAGGTTCCCTTTCACAGTTGAATGAATTTGTTCATTATTTAAATGCAACCACCAGTTTCTTGAAATTTAAGATGGATGCCTCTGATAGTGAGATTAATTTCTTGGATGTTAAGATACAACTACGTGAGGGTTCTATCCATACCAGTATTCACAAAAGGAGATAAACTCTGATAGATACATTAATTATTCCAGCATGCATGCCCCACATGTCTTTAAGGGGATTGTTACTTCACAGTTTAATAGAGTTAGTAGATTAAATACTGATGATGCTACATTTAATTTACAGTTGGATGAGATGTCCAAAGAGTTTCTGGATAGTGGTTATGATTCTAAACTAGTTTTAGATTTAAAAAATAAAGTTTTAGTTAATAGGAAGACAATATTGAAGCCGATTTTTCTTGGGGATGATGTTGGTTCTATTAACCTAGAATGTTCAAAAGTATGCACTAGGTATCTTACTAGTTATAATACCTTGACTTGTTTTGTAAAACAAATAATACAGAGGAATTGGGTTGTACTAATGGCCTCTAGTGAGATTAAAGACTTTCTTGGTGACAGGCCCTTTTTCTCATATAGAAATATGAAGTCCTTGAAGAATATGTTATGTTATAAAGATTTTTTCAGGCCTGTAGAGAGGACTTTTACCACTAAGCCCAGCACGTATGGTTGTTTGAATTGTTCCTGCTGTTCTGATATTGTGGTTGGTTGCAGTGATATGTTCAAACATCCTATTAGTGGTAAAGTTTATCAGTTTAATTTTTCTACCACTTGTGTTACATCTAATGTGGTGTACTTAGCTAATTGTGTGAAATGTACTGCATTCTATGTGGGTAAGACCACTAGAAAGCTAAAAGAACGCATCATTGAACACAAATCGGAGATTAGAAGGGCCATTGACAGTAATGCCTTGTATAAGCACATAGTTGATTCAGGTATTGAGCATAGATTCTCCTTTAGAGTTATTGATGTAATGACCTCCTGCCAGAGGTGGTGATAGTGGTAATTTACTTGAATTAAAAGAGTATGAATGGATTCTTAGGTTGAACTCTGACCATTTTCCAGGTTTAAATAATATGATTACCTTGAAACTTGTTCTTGTTAAATTGCAACATACTAGGTTGCGATAATGTTATGTTTTTTCTAATGTTTTTTTCTAATTTTTCTAATTTTAATGATTTGTTTTATATACTTGTGGTCACATGATTTTTGGACTGCTGGTCATGTGACTTCAGTGACCTGTATTTAAACCATTTGGTTGTTAGATTTGTTTGTATTAGTATTGAGGAAGGATTTTATCCGAAAGCTTTGCTATTATAAAGTGTGTTTTTCTCAGTTTTGGTTGTTATTCATATTTCCTTGCAGCTTGTTCTTTTATCTGTCAGTATACTCAGTAAGCATGGTGAAAGAGGTATAAACTTCATCTTTTTGCAGAATATTTATTTGAATAGTTATACACCAATAACCAGGCTCTAGTTTAATGGATTTCCTAGGTAACAGTCTAGTTAACTGTATTCTGTCATGCTAGCATTTACTACGCTGTGGGCCTAACAACCCAGACTGCAGAGATGTGGCTGATGAGGTAAGATAATATCAACAGTTATGCTGCATGTTCAGTATATGCAAAGAGAATCTTATGCATGTGATTTGTCCTGAAATGGAATTATTCCTAGCAGATCTGTGTATGGTGTTATTTGAGTTCCAAACCTGTATCCATTTTTTACAACCCTAACAGATCTAACCTACATGCAAATTGTTTCTCGCAGCTCGTTGGTCACTACATATTTGTTTATTTATTTATGTATACATTTATTTGTTTGTTTGTTTAATTATTTCAGTTTGTTTATTGAGAAAGAATACTGATCTTTAAGGTCTGATTTCAGGGTTAGTCCTGGATATACAAAGAAAAAATATTTTAATACAGAAATAACAGTGTAATAATTGAAAACAAATGAAAAAAAAAGAAACAAATTTAAAAGTAAGATATATGATTGCAGGTTCATAGGTACTTACTAGACTATTGATCTGTAAGGACTTAACAAGTGTAGCCTTACATTCGTATGCTAGTTTTTAAGCCTTTTATTCTGCACACAAATAATACAGAGGTGAGTAGAACAAGGATATTTTGGGACATTTACTTATTGCCCCTATCCATGAAGGACATGAGTGCTAAACTGGTAATAATGGTTTGAATAGAGTAAGAAATGTACTTTGCTTTATGTGGAGTGGAAGATGGATCCACAGAAGAGGCATTTTCTGTGATACATACCTATCCCTCCAACATGTTTTATTTATGTTGCAAAAGAGATTGAGATCACTTCAGCAGTTATTTATGCTACTATTTAACTTGCAAATGTTTAAATGGTCTGTCAGAAAATGGTCTGCTGAGGCTCTACACACAAAGCAAAGGTCAATTCTTAGTAGTCTGTATGACACTGAGAAGAGGAATAAGGCTTTGAGACAGTCTGCATAGCTTTTGTGTTTCAGGCTCTTGATTTCTTTAGTGAGAAAGTGTTGTGGTCACTCCAGTTGTGACAAGTGTTTGGGCAGGTATATTGTCAAAGGAAAAATATACTTTAAAAATGATCAAAACATGGTAGGTTCAGGTTAAGGCACTTTAATCTTGCAGCAAGGAGACAAAAACGTGCTATTACAGAGTTTGCCTAACTAGAAACAGGAAATACTTTAATTTTTATACACTTTCTAATAAGACATTGCCTACCAAGCTGACATAGCAAATTACAAGTCTTTTCATCATCACTTATTGACCATTAGTCTCATGATTTTCTGCTGCTTTATCAATTTTTGTGAGAAACTTCCTAAGAAAACAACGTGGCCTTGGTTACCACCGGTTAGATACATGTTATGTTACCATTCAAGGTACTATGGCTAATTCAAGCACAAAGCTAGCAGTTCATTTCTCTAATAATCCTTTGTCTACATTATCTCTAAGCTGCTGCAGCTGTACATGTTCTCATACTTCGAACAGAGCTGATTGTTTAGAATCATTACATTTACAGGATATAACATTGTTCATTCATTCACTGCTGACCTAGAAGATAAGCACCTGCTTCTCAAGTACATTTCCAAAAGCATAAACATGAATATTGCTGCACTAGCAATTACTAGGTCAGAGGGCATCTTGCAAGTTTCAGAAAGCACACTGCAGTTTCAAAAAACATCTTTTTCAGTTCTCACATGAAACTCAATTTATATATAAAACAGTGCATATAAAATAGAATGAAAAACGTGTTAACTCATTTAACTTCTAATTAGCATTAAGCATACACACATTAATACATATTTTTCTGACATATATACTGAATAAGGCATTATATTCTATGACTGGCCTGATGAGGGCTGAGCACAGTATGAGGAAGAGTTAAAGATATACATGTAGTGTGGATATACATATATAAATTTACAAAAACAACAAAAGAATTGGTGTTAATGTGATTTAATAGGCATGGATTATGGTGATTCTGTGTAAAGTAACATGACCAGTAGTGAGGAAGTAGCAGCAGGGATTTTTGTGTAGGCATGCTTAAAGCTGAGACCTGAGTTTGGGGTGAGAGATAAGATCCTTGTGGAAGGAGGGTAGAGACTAGCATAGAAAAAGTTCCAGGCTAGAGAAGATGTGTCTGATATACAGTGTAGGTTACTTCTGTGTCTTTTTACTTTTAAGTCTGAATATGATTAACTTATTATGTTGTAGTGGTTGATCCTTTGCTGCTAGACAGGGAAAGGATTTAAAATGTAAATGTTTGAATAACTGTGAGCCAAGTAGAAGGTCAGTTCTCTACTTCATTGGTAACAAAATGGATTTTTGAATTGTATGACAGTGATCTTCTTGCTGTGGGACTGGGTTATGAAGGTGGCATATTTTGTTGCTGAGAGTCTGTAGTGATGAAATGTTTTTCTTTGAAGCTGCTGTGATAAAGGGTAAATTGTACTCAGTTTGTGTTAGGAGAACACCCTTTAATATAACTATTGCTGGAAGAGAGGAAGGTAACTATTTTCTTGGACCCTAAGAGCAATAGTTAGGTTTTTCTGTCTAGTTTTGGCTATGCATAGTTGGAAACTTGGGGACTTGTCTAGCTAAATGCCAAGATATTGGAAAGAGAGAGAGAGAGACTCATCTTTTTTTTTTTTTTACTTTTGGTCCCCTCAGACCTTATTTAAAACAGCCTAGCCCAGCTCCCAGTGACCCACATCCACACTGGGTCTACTAGCATCATTTTTGCATTCTCTTAGACTTGCTCCAGTGTTGTTGGGGCAAACATGGATCTGAAAGGCATCCTGGGGGCTTGGCCATTTGTGCTTATGTCTGTTTTATATTATATGCCCTACCCACTTATCCCTTTCTCCATTACCAACACTTACTGGTTGCATTTGAGAGGAACTCTCTTCTTTGGACATACTTTCCCTTAGGGAGTATCACCAATGAGTGTTCTCATCCCAAAGGTGGGTGGTCCCATCCCTTCTTACCAACTCCATCAGTCACCTGAGCCACTAACCAAACCTGGGTCAGCTGGGTCACAGTTAGGGCTTTATCCCTCTATGACACTGGAGCAGCAAAGGGAGATAGTTGTCTTTATAGTTTCCTTATTTAGACCAAATATTTGCAGGAGATTGGAATATTGGCTGCTCAGCAGCAGCTATCTATCAGGCATTCTTCATCCTGCGGATGAGAGCCAGTCATGTAAGCTGCCATGCATGCAACCATTGATGGTTTCACTTTGAATGACCCTAACACTATACCTGGTGGCTGGAATGAGCAACATTGTCACAACAGTGGTGTCCCACACTGTCCCAATGATATGTGCATGTTCCCACACACACACACACACACACACACACACACACACACACACACACACACACACACACACACACACACACACACACATGCCCTGAGATCTGTCATCACCATTTATGGCTCACAAAACCATGTATCCTGGTCCTCTGGACATTGTGAACATGTAAGCAGAGCAAACCTCTGACCACGACCACCATCTTTCTCTCCCCTTCAGGATGGATGAGCTGATTTAAGTCACTTGCTTCCAACCTCCCTGCAGAATTTTGTTACACTTTAGCCCAACATTTGTAACAAGTCAAAATAAGATGTCTGCATAGGGCACAGAGAGGCCCTTTTTGAGATTTACTAAAAAGGACTTCTGCTTTTAGTTTTGTGGGGTGATCTCATTCCAAAATATGTGCAATGATCACAGCAATATCTAGAGGAAAAAGTAAGCTGGTATTTGGATTCAGAGTTTGCAGAAGGGAAAGAAGGATCAAAGAATGGTGTGGTGGCAATGGATATACCCGATGGAACAAAATACAGCTGGGATAAAGTACACTGTGGAATTGATTGAGGGTGTTACTGAAATGGAAGGAAAGACTGACATTTTGAACTAGAAATTGGACTGAAAAACAGGGAGTACTTGATGTTCAGTTAAAGTATATAGACAAAAGCATGACTAGGTGGGGGTGGGGGGTAAAAGAAAAAACATATTCCTGGGGAAGGGGGAATCTTATTCTTGCAAAAGTGAACTGGGAGGTGCACACATGCACAGAAAATGGAGGAAAGAGTGAAAGATGTCACTCAATCCAGACTTAAAAGCAGAGTGAAAATTCCAGAAATATCTCTGAGCTTGTATCAGCCAGTCAAATGCAGAGAAAGCAGATGATATGGAAGTGTCACTGGCTAAAGGCCATGATTTTATATTATATATTTGATAACCATTTAAGCCCACTGGACGCAAGTGTCCCTTTTCAAGGACAAGTTGGGAGTATTCTCTCATTAAGTGACTTTCTCAGAGTCACACATTAGGCAGATGGAGGCAGAATAAAACAAACCCTGTAACCTGGTAAGCATTTTACTAGGCACGTCTACAGTGTGTGCCATACATGTTATTGGTTCTTACAGGTGTCAGCCACATAATGTATCACCACACATCATGCAAGCTACACCCACTAGTCAACAGCACAGACACTGGTATGGTTGTGTCACACACTGCTCACTACAGTGAAAAGAAAAGAAAGAATGCCTCTGCACGAAGCAGCAGGACTATATTCCAAACTGACAGTAGGGGCAGCCAGTGACAAGTTGAAACCCTGCCCAGTAGTATCACATGTTGGTTGTACAAGTCAGTACTATGATATGCAACAGCTGTGACTGCATGGTACAGTGGGGGGTGGAAACCAGCAATGAATCCAGTACAGCTCACAGTGCTGTTTTTTTACAGCTGTGAAAACATGCTATGATTGACCATCTTCTGGTTCAGAGGTTATATGCCGCTAACTTTTGCACACTGATACCTTAATAGTTAAGCTAGTCTGTACAGCATCTGATCAACTAGGTCACATCTAATATGATTATCAGAACTATGTATGTATGCTTCAGTGTAGCCTTTAATATTGAGATATTAATTTATTTATTGCTTTTGTTTACTGGAACAATCTTACTAAGATTTTTTGTCATTATTTAATAGCCTGTTGTCACTACATCTGACCTCAATATTGCAGGAGCTCTGCCACAAAGCCCTACACCTACAAGCTAATTGAGAATTTTGTCATTGTTTAATGTAAGCATATTTATCATGAAGTAGCTTGCTGTGTATTAACTTTAATCAGTTAAATATGTGCCTGCTCTGTGATTGAATGTCTCTGTGAAATAGTCTGTGCATTCTAAAGACCTCTTACTAAGTTGGCCACTGTTTCCGTTTTCTTACCTGTAGACTATACTGCATATGCCAGTTATTTAGTGTCAGAAAAAGAAAGACAAACTTATTTTACTTGCATAGCTTTGTTAATTGTTTTGTTCTGGCTACAAACTGATTGCTCTCAGTTATAAATTGACCTGAGGTGGATTAACCCAGCAAAAATGGCTCTGAAGTTATACCTCCTGGCTATAATATCACCTGGAATGATTGTATAAAGAGGAAAGGTGGCGGTATTGCTTTAATATTTGCCAATACCTACCACATTTCCCCTTACAGCAAACCAAATTCAGTTCAGTAGAGCTTCTTATTGCTTTCCCCATAATAAACAGTTATAAACAAATATGTATTACTGTCCTTTACATCTCTCCTAGCGACAGTACAGCTATAGTGGAAGATATCCTACACTGGGTATTCATAGCATTTCCACAAGAGAAAATATTACTAGGTGATGTGAATGACAATTGGTTGGACACAAACTCTAACTCCCCTTCATCCAGCATGAATTTATATGGTTTCACACAACTAATTAATAGCCCCACACATTATAGCAGGACATCAAATTCTCTATTAGACTGGATCCTAGTATCAGACCCTAGCAAGTACTCCATCACAGGCACAATGTCAGATTATCTCAGTGATCATCTCCCAATCTATACATCTAGTCATCTCACACATCCAGTTAAACAGCATATTTATAAAGCAACACGTAACCTTTCCAAGTCTAACCCAGAAATGCTCATTACTACACTATCATCTATTAACTGAAATTTCCTAAAAACCATCCCCTTAGACGATGCTGTAATTGAACTCAATACAACTTTTCTAAATATCCTAAACAGACTTGCACCTCTTAGAAGGAAGAGACTCAAAATAAATAATGCAATTTGGCTATCCAAAAAGAGTAGAATGTTAATGTAGGATAGAGAAAAAGCATGGAAAGAATGCCAAAATATAAAACAATTCAATATCTTGAACATTTCAGAATGCTTTGCAACTGTACCAAAAAGCAAATAAATGAAGACAAAAAATATATACTATAATAATTTCAGAATAATACTAAACACAACCCTAAAAATTCTGGACATGGACATCTATTAAAGAAATCTTCCATTCCTTTCAAACATTCAACCCAAACCCCTCTCCCAATAACTCACCACTGAAAATTGCAATACAGTTACACTCTTATTTTATAGATAGTATAGCAGCTCTAACCAAGGATTCCTCAACATCTAATCCAAACCCTGCCCAACAGCCACATATCATCACATCCATATAAACCTGTGCCCTCATCCTATATAAAAGTACTCTTAAACAAACTTAAACCATGCTCTTCTTCAGCTGATGATCTTCCAAGTGAGTACCTAAAAATAGCAGCCAGTAGCATTTCCTATCCTGCCTCAATCCATATAAATAGGTCAATACAGGAATACTGCATTCCCTCTCTCTGGAAAAAGTCGCACATTATCCCTCTGCACAAAGCAGGAAATTCAGCAGACATTAATGACTTTAGACCTATAGCAATCTTATCTTCCCTTGCTAAAGTACTTGAAAAATGTACTCAGAAACAATTGCTAGACTATCTCCTGCAGGAAAAACTCCTATCCCCCAGACAACATGGCTTCCATCCTTCCCATAGTACTAGCACTGAACTTCTAACTTATATAGATACTGTCAATAAAGCTAGGGATAATGGCAAACTAGTCGCTTCTTTATTTCTAGACTTGTCTAAAGCCTTCAACACAGTTTGTCACAATAAATTTCTACTTCTAATGTCCTCACTAGGTCTGTCTTAGCCCACCCTTCTGTGGTTCAAAAGCTACCTGTCTAATAGGTATCAATCAGTAATATGGCACTCCATGCTCTGTCCTTAACTCTCAGTCACCACTGCTGTACTTCAAGGCTTTATCTTTGGTCCCCTCCTCTTTAACATTATCACCAACACTCTCTATACTTCCACACAACAGGCCACCCTAACACAATACACAGGTGATTCCACTCTCATTTGCACATCTGACAAAATGGTACACCTCCAAAAAAATTACTCAGGAAGTTTTAACAGTCACTGAAACATGGCTTTGCAACTTGCAACTTATGCTCAAGCCAAAAATGACTAAACTACTACTTTTTTCCACAAATCCTTCTCTCTTGAAAAAACAAAATTTAAATCATCTAGCTTGATAATACAACCCTTGAAGTCACTTTGCATAGCAAATTATTAGGGCTGATAGTGGCTGATAATCTTACATCTGACCTGCATATATGCAATTATATAAGAAAAGCTCATCATGAGCTAGGGATGCTTTACAGAGCCAAAAACTTTCTCATCAGCTCAACTAAAACTACACTTGTCACTACTTATCTCCTCCCCACTCTTCTTTATGCTGCTCCCATCCTTACTAACGTTCATGCTTCACAAAAATTAAAACTTGAACAATGCTGCAACAAAGCTGCTAAATTTGCAGCACATACCCCTTTCAGAACCCACCACTGTATAGCACTGAAAAGCCTAAATTGGTTAGAACTGCCATATCAACATAACATATGCACAACTTTTTACCGCCTACAAAAGTATCCAGCATCCATCTGCCGTGCCAGCAAAAACATTCTACACAACTATATTCCTACTTGGTCACTGCGATCTAGTGACCAAAATCTCCTGTCTGTCTACCAACCTAGCAAATCTGCTGGGCACTGTCTGTACTCATACAAGGTTGCTAAGGCCTGGCACTCCTTACCTGTATTCATCAGGTCTATACCCTTCCTCTCATCTTTCAAAACCACACTGAAAGACTTCCTAGCTAAAATCTGGTTCTGCTCCTTCTCAAAACTAGGATAAACTATATCCCTAAATTTGAACAAGTACCTTTTCATTCCTTATACCTCCTTACTCTCCCTTCATCAATTACTTCCTTACTGCTGTCTAATTATCTTCCCTGACTTTCACTCTAAATATACCATAAGCCTGCTTTTCACTCACTTCATATTGCAATTCCTATTTGTATTAGACTAACTTGTTTTTAATTTCTCTACAAACTGTCTAAAATTTTTCTAAATATTAAATGATTTTCATATACCTTGCATCAATTCTTAACCAATCTCTTTATATTATGTCTAATTTGTTATAATTATTTAAACTGCAGATACTTTTGTTTTATTTTTGAAGATTGCAAAATGATTGTTATTAAAATGTTTTGTAATAATTTGGAGCTTTTCTCCCTGGTCCTCAGCTGAAAATGGTCTTATGCCCAGTCAGAATTTCCCAATAATCAAATGTCAATAAATAAATAAATAAGTAAAACAAGTAAACAAATAATTAAATAAATAGCAGGCAGGGTACCTTTTCGGCAAAGGCCTGGGGAAAAAAGTTCCACTAATACAGAAACCACAGCAAGTACAAAACTACAGATAATACAATACTGGTTGTGAATAACATACAGACATTTCAGCTTAAGTAAAGTTATCTGTATAACAAAAGTTAATTCTTACAATAACAAACTCACTTATGTCAAAAGCACTTTCTGCAGGATATCAAAGATTCTTAAAAAGTAGGCACATACTACATTTTCTCATTTTTTATATATGTGGCACAAAGTATTTACAAATGAAGGGATGGAGATTTTTGACTGCATAAATATTAAAAGTAAATATTAAATAATATTTGGAAGTTCCAACAGTTATTGAGGTAATCAGGTAGTCCAAATCACATCAAGATTAATTGGAATTAATTTGATAAGCAATTCTCATTAAATGTACTTCCACATTTCGAATAAATTGACTTGTGAAACAAGAGAGCTACTGTTTAAGGTCTTCACACTTTCCCAAAGCTTTATGTAGTCAAAACTGTCTCATCTTGGAAGAAAAGTTAACTCCTATTTTGAAAATTTACAAACTAAATATTTTCATCCTAGCAGCCTTTTCAGCAAGTATGCAGCAATGATAATCCTAATTATTTACTTGTTTGACTACTTCATAAAATGCGAAGGACAGGAGATTAACTTCTTCTACTAGTCAGACCACATCGTATTTTGCTCATATTATAATTTCGGGTCTATATTAAATCAGCGAATGCTTAAAAAAGCGAATGCTGATTTATCGACCCCATGCAAGCGAAAGCTTACAATCCCAAACACTCGAACAGCGATTTTTTTCCCCAGGGAAAAAAAAAATCGCTGTTCCACAAATAAATAAATAAATAAAAACTTAAAAACATTACATAAAGTGGGGGGCTTCACCTCCCACACCCCCCCGATGTGAGGGGCTGTGCCCCCCACACACCCCTACTTAAATATACCAACTCTGAGACTGCACTACGGTGATGAAAACGGCAAAGTAACGGAGGTGGCCAAGCGATTTCTTTCCCAGGGAAAGAAATAACTTATATGCCATTTTGCTATTTTGCTGTTTCGTGCTTTCAAGTTTGATCAAGACGCATTCAAAGGATTGTGTCTGATTATATAATAGGACCCCATATTTTCAAAGTACACTAAAAAAAATCTGGGAGGTGGTCATAAGCTGACAGTCATATGACTCAGAAGAGAGAAAGGACACAACTCAGTGCTGTCAAACCCGGATTTCCAGCACCTGTGATTATATAGTGATCAGAAGAGTTCTTACAGTGGTACTGAGCAGACTGCTTTGTCTTACAGAATTATATTTATATATTTATGCAGAATCACATCTTTCTTGATCTTTACATTGTTTGTTTGCTTGCTGGTTGATGATGAAGGTAAGTTTAATAATTATTATTACTAATTTGTACACAACTTACATGAAGACTACAGTCATTTCTGTTTTCTACTTGTGGATTTATTCATTGCTTACTTAGCCTAAGTCCTTAGAACAAATGAGTCTTTGTACTGCTAATGGGAACACTGTCAATTAGGTACAGTCACACACCTTACATAATCAGATTTAAAATATTTTTATACTAGAGTGGTTACTTGCGGCCTCATATATTCATATTTACATAATTTGTTTCCTCTAGGACTATCTCCTTGTTTTAAGTTTTTCTAGCACTATGTCACATCTGGCTGTAATATTTTCATTTTAAGAGGATTAAAACAACAATGATGACAGTGACTTTGACTGCCAGTTTTCTTATATTTTGTTCCACCTCCTCAGATCTGCAATGCAAGAAGCTAGTTTCTAGTGCCTATGCACTACTCTATAAATGCTGTGCTTTTCCACTAAGACTAGGTGAGCTTACAGTAAAGATTTATTTACATTTCCCAAGTCTCTGCCCTACATTATTGAA
>NC_056745.1:1064640395-1064700395 GCF_019279795.1 Protopterus annectens
TTCAGGTGCAGCTAACATTGGGTAAGACAGTGATTCAGGTCATAGCCTGCTACAGGTCCCCAACCATGTCCCAAGACTCGCACTCCATGTTCCTAAGCACCCTGGAGAATATTAGGGTCCAACCTAACACTCTCTTACAGGGCAACTTCAACTACCCCTCCATTAACTGGGTAAACTACTCTTGCCTAACATTTCCTGGAGTTCATTAATTCCAATGCCCTGGACCAGCTCGTTCATACCCCCACAAGAGGTAGCAACATCCTTGACCTGGTCATTACTAACATGGGCGACCGTTGTACTACACCAGTAGTCAGCTCCTCCCTGGTTAGATGCACCACAAACTAATCACCATGGAAATCCCTCACCCCCCACCCAAAGGTACCCATCATGAAAAACTTCTCCAAAGCTAACTTTGGGCTCCTAAAAACAGAGGTGGCTAACTTCATGGCACCCATGCAAATGGAGAATAGTTGCACGACCACAGAATCATACATCAATGCACTGTACAAACACGTACACAAATGCATGGATCTCACCATACCCTGTAGAACCAAGACACTCTCCTCCAAAAAAGGAAGCCAATTTGGTGTTCCTCTGCCATAAACAAACTCTACAACAGAAGGAGGAAATTGATGTGGAATAAGGTGAAGTCCCAAGACTGGAAAAACTCCCTTATCAGCCTCAACAAAAAGTTGAGATCCCTCATCAACTCCTCTAAAGCTAGCTATGAAAACAGAATTGCTACAGACAGTAAAGACAACCACAAGGCCTTCTATAGTTATGTAAAAAGTCTCCACAGTAATACCCAGATTTGCTCTGAGCTACTGCACAATGGTATCTCCTATACCAAACCAACAGATATTACCAGTATACTGGCCGACCAATTCAGTGCCAACTTTACCCCTCCCCCCAAAGGACCAATCACAATACCAGTAGATTGCCAGGCACCCAGTATTACTGCTGCACAGGTTAAAACAGCACTGTCCACGGCCAAGAATACAGCTTTTATGGGACCTGACAATATCCCTGGTTGTGTTCTACATGAACTACAGAGTGAACTGGCACCTCAACCTGTGTTCCCTGTTCAATCACAGCCTCACCTCAGGCTTTGTCCCTACCGAATGATGCATTGCTACAGTCAGCCCTCTCCACAAAGGAGAAGCAACTACAGACTCTGGGAACTATCGCCCCATTAGTCTGCCAAGTCTGATATGCAAAGCTATGAAATGCATCATAATGGACCTAATAAACAAGAATATAGGGAATCTCCAAACTCTGGATCCCACATAGTTTGGTTTTGTGAAGGGTAGAGCATGCCTGCTCAACTTGATCAACTTCTTTGAGTCAGTCACCAGAGCTGTGGATGATGGCAAGGTGATTCATACAGCCTGCCTTGATCTGGCCAAGGCTTTTTATACCATTTCCCACTCAGGAATCATAGAATAACTCACTAAGCTTGGCATCAACCCCTATATCACTAGTTGGGTTGCAAACTGGCTCACAGATAGAACCCACAGTGTGAAAGTAGATGACTCCAAGTCAGACTGCCGACTAGTCACGACTGGAGTCCCACAGGGTTCGGTCCTAGGTACTCTCCTGTTTGAAATCTACTTCTCTGAAGTCCAGGCTAACACAAAGGGACTTTGGCTGACAAAGTTCACAGACAATTGCAAGTTGGGAGCTATGCTGACATCCTACAGAATGGCCTCACTCAGACCAACATCTGGTGTCAGAACCATGGCCTTAAGCTCAATGCCAAAAAATGTGTCGTCATCCCCTTTGGGAAAAACCTGGTTCCCATGAATTGCCACATTGATGGTAGTCACTACATACAGAAGGCATTATAAGAGATCTGGGAACACAGGTTGACGGCAGCCTCTCATTTGATCACCACATTGTGACTGTGGTCAGAAGGTCCTTCTATGTGGCACATATCATTACTAAGGGTTTTGCATCCAGGAAGAAAGAGGGCATTGACTCCCTCTACTGTCCCTCATTAGGCCAATCATTGAGTACAATGCCCCATTTGGCATGTACCTCACTAGACACCTGCAACAACTGGAGAGGCTGCAAAAGTACCTCACAAAGAGGATCCTAGATCAGAAAACACTTGTCCTACATGGACAGACTCAAAAAACTCCAACTATTCTCTGTCTCATATCGCCTACTTAGAGGCGATCTCTGCTTGACTTACAAAGCCATGTCTGACCCAGCTCTGTTAGAAATACTACATCTAAAGAAATCCCAATCCCTCTGCACCAGACACTTCAGAGACCTCAACCTCATTACCACAGTTAACAGAACATGCTGCAGGGACAGGTATATATACATTCATATACAGACACATGGAAACAAATAGCATTGCTAAAAACTGTTACTCACAGGCACACAAACATCAGTATTTAAAAAAAGCTGACCAGAAACACATGCACACCAGAATTATGTTCAAAATCAACACATATGCAGAGACATGGCTTATACAGTACAAAACCATGAAGAGGAAACTTCAGTTCTGCAAATAAAATGTGCTGTGGATTCACACCTCTCAACTTCTTAGAACAAGAAATCTGGACAAAGCCATAAATAATGGGGGGTGGAGCAAAGGCCCAAAAATAGGAACACTTTTTAAATATTGCTCTTACAAACTTAGAAAGTTGATAGAATAAGAAGTTTTGCATTAGCATAACCTTTCTGAAGGGTATGAGGTCTGTAACTCAAATGTCTGTCAATATTTTCTGACTTCAACCCTCAATGATTTGCCAAAAACACACGTTTATGAGAAAACATGGCAGAAATATGAGGCAAAAATATGGACACTGCAAAACTCTGTACAGTTGAGAGGTATGTGTGGATTATATTATACATGGAAGAAGAGGATATCAGTTTGGTCTTCAGTGTCAGTTGATTCTAGCCTTTACTTTCCTCAAGCATGCAGGTCTTCCTCTGCTCTGCCATATACTCTTCTACCTCACCTCTTCTCTATGCTAACATTTTTCTAGGCACACATCTGCAATGCATGCTACACATGTTGTTGTCACCCTCAGTTGTTAGTCATATAATTCACCACTACATAACTTGCAAGCTACACCCACTGAATACCTCTGACAGCAGCAAGAGTAGGACTGTACTCTAGCCTAACAGCAGGGGCAGGCAGAGACAAGCTGCAAAACAGCCTAGCAGTATCATATGGATACCAAGCTGGTTGTGCAAGTCTAGCTTCTCCCATGCAGTAATAGGTTAGTATGTGGCAGACCACATTTTCCATGTGTGCTCATAACCACACATTTATGTCCTATGCTACCACACCTAGCATATACTGAAATATATCCAGGACATCAGCAGTCAGGTCTTAGAAGTGGTATTCCTTGTCGCCTCATGACTATGTATTCTTTGCTGGTCTTCAATATGTGGCATTGGCTCCCTTGCTGTATTTTCCATATGCATATACTTTGCCTGTGGACATTTGATTCATTAACCTCCTCAGCTGGCTATTATTATACAAATTATCTCCTGCCATATCTGCCGAACTCTACAGCAGATTGCATCAGGCCCTTTAAAATATCAGAAGAGAACAACACAAACAACATCCATGCAGGTAAACTGATCAATTGTCATGCCATCCATGATAGCATGCAACATACACAGCAGGTAGAAACCTCCCCAGGCATTCAATAAACTCCATGTAAGCTTCTCAATAAGCTTACATGGAGCTTACATGTTTGCATGATGGTCAGCAGTGCAAATTGCATATGCCTGCCATACATTGCACATACACAAATACAAGTGAGGTTTGTGGCCAGCAACAGTGTTGCTGGCCAGGAAACCATGTAAAGCAGCACAAAGACATATAGAACATGCAGACAAGTTTATCTATGGGCAAATTTGCTCTGCAGAATTGCATGGACAGCCACAGAAAAGTGTACTCAGTGCAATGTACACTACAACATGTTTTTGGCATATTGAAATAAAGGATTTGTGGTGATCATCAAGGGTACAAAGAATGCAGTATAAATACACTAGTCTGGGTAAGAGTGCATATTGAAAAGGGACACAGACATGAATGTCAGGAATGAAGAAAGAGAAAGAGGATATGTGAAACATGGTAATGTACACCAGAAAAGGGCACATCAATATACATACACTCCAAAGACAAGTCAGTAGTATAACATTAATCACATATGTACATAGCACAGTACATAATGCTGGTTACACCTCCTGTGTGAGTATATTTATATCATCACAAATTATAGTATATTATGCGACTGTCACACAAGGTTACATAACAATGGAGATGATTTGTTGTGACATAAAAATACTGATATGATCACTTTTGAGGACATTTAGCAAGGATGGTATATACAATAGGGGTATGTGCATATTGTGAAGGTGTGCAAAATGAGTTGCTTGAATATGACTAAAATGTCAGCATTGCTCTCAACCAAGCAGGGATACATAGCAACAGGCTCATGGACAACATTAGACAGAAGCAGGTGCAATCATGTACAATTTTAAAATATCACCATTAATCTGTGGTATTGGCATAAAATATGTGATTGTACGTTATTATACATGTTCTGCAGGAACACACTTGTACAACTGCAATGATTTGCCACTAATGTATAAGAGGAATTCAACACACCCTCCTCAAACATTACCACTTTTTGGAGGTGTTAAGAGGGACAATGTTACACCTGTAGTTTAACTTACAGCTAAGAGGTCTGCATGACACATAAGCGACAGTCCACACCTTGAAGAATATAATCCGTGCTATCAATGTTCTCAATGAGCTGTGTATATACTGGGTGCATCACAGAAAGACGCTCACACATGCATCTTGTAGAACACATTGAAGGGAAGTTTGCACTGCCAACTCCTAATGGTTATGCATCACAAAAAATACATATACATTGATGTGTGGGAGATCACATCACTGTGGCAAAAGTGATACACTTGAGTAAAGCATCCCTGGATGACATAGGTATTGGCCATATGGATAACAACACTTAAAAACAACATACTATTATGAATGTATTCCCTACAAACAGCTGTGTGTTGCATGCATCTGCCACATGTAACAGCAATGGATATTGTCTGCCACATCTGCAAATGATGTGTGAATTCAGAACTGATCCATCATAATGAATGGTACAGCACTATGTGAGACTCATGACAATGCATCAGTTATGCTCATGTGCACAGAAACTACAGTGCTGCAAAGTCTAGCTTCAATGAGCGAGGAAACTGTCATTGTGGTACTACTCACATACCAACAATACATGGAGCGCACTTTCTATCAGCATGTCAAACACAAGACATGTGCCACACAATCACCGTCACCCTGACATTGCCATGGAAAATTTTATACTACCACGAAATCCTGGCATGCATGCATATTTGTTCATGCAAACTATCAGTTGGTAATACTGATGTGATGTTCTGGTATGTCCATGGCACTGTACAGTCACACCATAGCTGTACCTAGGATACAATTGAACTTCATAGGTTTATAGGTGCATAGGAGAGTACTAGGTTAAAGTCCCAAGATCCCATAAAAGCCTAGCCATATTTAACATGACTTACACAATTTTCAATAGCTATGTGAATAATGTTCACACAGGGATGTGCCTATGCCATGTTATCTAATACCAATTGCCTCTATCTATGAGGGACATGGGTACAACATCAGGAGTACAATCATGATTAACATCTATGTTGCATGTGAAGAGGGTCAGGAAAAGGTCTTTGATTTACGTGAATGACTAGCATGTTCCAGAGAAGGTGTAGTGTTTGATAGATGTATCTATCTCTTCAACATGATTTATTATGTCAAAGGCTAGGTTAACATCTAAGGAATGAGTGACACTTGAACTGTTTGTGTTAATGTGTAACATTGCCATTAAGGACAGATTGGAAGGTGCCCTGTAGGTCAGATACAGATTGACCCTTAGTAGTCTGCTTTAGATATAATACAGTGATACAGCTTTCCATCTTTCTGCAATGCCTTTTTGTTTACACCATGTATCTTCATGGTGCAAAAACTCTGGGGTTGGTCCAACTGTTGCAGATGTGTGTTTTGGTACATATAAAAAGGTGCATTGTACTCAATTACTGGTGTGATGAGGGCCAGGTACAATGGCATTATAATGTCCTTTGCTGTGGATGGCCTGCCCATACTTATGAGCAGTGCCACATAAGGGATTTGTCACCACTGTGGACACATGGTGGTCGACATTCCGATTATTATGTAACTGAGTACCCAGCTCATGTACCACTGGGTGTACTCTTAGGGGTATGCTGTCTATATTGTAATTAGGTTGGGTATTTGCTTTTCAATAAGGAATACTTATGTTTTTGTGTTCATTTAGTTTGTTTCCATGGTCCCTGACACAAATCATTGTTTTGAATTAATAGTTTCTACAGTATATTAATAGTGTTCGTGGATTCAATGATTGCCCATATTTTGCAGTCATTCACAAAGATGGTAAGATAAAGGCTGTCTAGGTTTGTCTTGACTTCTGAGAAGTAAATACCTAACAGGAAAGGGCATAGTACAGAACTCTGTGGTATGGCCCTGGTCACTGGCCTCTTGCTAGTGGTGAATTTACACACTTTGACAGTACATGACCTGTCTGTGATCCAGTTGGCTACCCACCTGGTGATTTATGTGTTTATGGACAGTTGAGATAGTTTATCTGTAATACCTGAGTGTGGATTTGTGTCAAATGCCATGGCCAGGTCTAGTTAGGTGGGATGCACAGTCTTTCCCTCATCCGTGCCCTTGGTGACCTTCTTGAAAAAGTCAAACAGATTTAAAAGATATGATGTATCCTTAACAAATCAAAAATGGGTTGTATACACAATCAGGAGATTACCTATGCCCTTTTTGATAAGGTCGATGATTCCTTTGATTGCTTTACAGATGAGGTGAGTCAGGCTTATGGGTCTATAATTCCCTGGGTCAGGTGATGGTCTCCCTTTGTTCAGGTGGATGACTGTTGCTGTAACCCTTCTGCCAGAACATAGCCTGTCTGGAGGCTGTAGTTAAGTAGAGATCCAACTGTGTCTACTAGGTCAGGTTGCAAGTTATTGAAAAAGCAACCTGGGATATTGCCAAGGCCCATTTATGCCATATTTTTAGGCTTAGATACTGCACTGATGAGCTGCTGTCTTGAGAAAATAAGCTGAGGAATGTTTGCATGCATACTTTATGTGATGTCCAGTGTGGACAGGGGGGTGAAGTTTGATCCAAATCTGTCAGCTAGCAAATTTCTATTTACTACTGTTGAGTATGTGTGGTGCCATCCATAAATAACTCTGCACTTAGTTTTGTATTTCCCATATCATTTTGTACTTATTTAAAAAAAAAAATTATTTGTGACAACACCTCCAAATACAACCTTGGGCATGCATCACTTGCCACATGGTGGAAGTCTTCACACAGTCATACAACTCTACCTATGTCACTTAATTACATCAATCGCATATCATATGCATATGTGTTTCTCATGATAAAGTTGTGTGTGAGTGCCCTGATACCATATATGGACACACTACAAATGAGATGAATGTGGCTCATGCAGAACTATTACTAACACAAATGCTGTCAGTCGGACAATGCTGATGGGGACCACCTCAATAATCCTTGCAAATAGTAACACAGGTGTGCATACAATGAATTCACAAAGGTTGCAATTGAATCTGGACTACTTATATGTTTGTGTATATAACAGCATTACAACATGTGGGTAAAACAATATGTTTGTGCCCATGCAATCAATATGATGCTATAGTGATGTAGCGCACAGAGCATTTAATGATGGTAGGTATACACATGCACACTTATGCCATACTGCAAGTGTCACTGTGATGGTTGAATGAGAACTGAGTAGAATGTTGGTATACTCCATTACAAAAACACATGTCTTCGTAAGGAAACAACATACATAGCATCATCTCATCTCAACAGTTCTCAGGAGTCATATTACTACAGCTGTTTTGTAAGGAACATGTAATCAAATGGAAGTAGTGGCCATCAATAAATTACCTCAAACCACAGATTGGAATACAGTTTTGTAGGGCTACCGTACATCCACACCTCAACATAACACATGTGGATGACAGCAACATTTACATGTGAAGTCTTCATAGGGTCAAAGGACATTACTAGACTAAAGGCCAACATCACATAAAGTATGGCCATTATAATGTCATTTAAACATCAATTTCTATATCTGTATGATGGAAGATAGTAAGGGTATGTGCATATGTGTGTATGTGTTTGATGGTAGTACATACTGACTCTGTTCATATGCGACTTGTGCACTACCCCATGACAGAATTAGGAACCAAACATCCAGTGGCCTAAGGCTGGCTTCTAGAGGGTCATGGAAAGACTCTGCTTTACAATGTGTTTATGCATCTTTGAGATGATGACATCCTCCAGTCTTCTGCAGAAATTATGTTATGTGGACAGAGTGCAAAAGGGGATGTTGGATTCTTGGGGTCATGTTAAAGGTTCACCATAGTGGGAGTTGGATGAAAAGAGATTCCAAAGATCATACAATGACCATAATATACCACCAAGCACACACACACACACACAGCAGTTGACTGAGGTCAGAGTTGAACATTAAACCTGTGTAGGTATAGAAGATGGATTTTATACAGTGTAAGACTAGCACTACCACATATGTCTGACTTTAACAGTGCCATGCTGCACATTATAGAAGCTGATAGCATCATTGTATACTGAGAAGGTTTTGTTTGGAGGAGTGCTTGACATAGATGTACAGTCACATTTTGGTGTAAAATTGTCTCCAAATATGAACACACACACAAGTTGACCACAGAGAGATTAGAATCCCAGTACTTAACACAAGTGCCACAACACAAGTCTGACTTTTATAGTGCCAGACAACACTTTATAGCACATGACATCATCAGTGTCTGGTGAGAAGATGGTAGTAGGAGTGTCACACATGCTGTTTTAAAATGGGGTCCAGAATCTGAACTAACTGAACACACACACACAGACACGCACACACATGCACACACACGCACACACACTAATCCTTCATAATTGCAATCCATTAACAACTAACAGTGTTGTAAAGACTACACAATGCTTACATCTGCTACAGAAAGTCAAAAGTTTGGAATTCAGCAATTCTAATGAGTTCATACCTCATTTGCATCTTCACCATGCTCAGAGATCTGAATCTACACTATAAAAAGGTAACTGTGTAGCTAGGGAACTTGAAGGTGAGGAGACTTGTGTAGTTGGACAAAGCAGTAGATTGCTATTCGTTTTGATTTCTCTGCAGAGAAGGCTTCTCATTTTGCTAAAGTATGCTTGTATTTTTCAAGTGCATTCTAGAATTTGTAACATGTTACAAAGCAATTTATAGATCCAGGAGCAAATGGAACTTTCATCTGTATTCATTTTTTATAGTTCACTGTTGGCACAGGCATTTTTGTCAGGCATTTACATTTCTCAGATATAGAGGTTATTAACTTTCATCACAAGTGTTATTGTTAAAATTATTTTACATTCGTCTGTTATTGCAGAAAAATGTAATGTACATGTCACTGAGACATCTTCCGAGATGGCCCAGGGTCACCGCTAGGGGAGTGGTGGGCACAGTGAGAGGTGACTGACAATCATAAATTGAGTTTTCTGTTGTAAATGTGTACACATTCTGATAATTGTGTTGAAAGGATATATACCAATTTAATTATGTGGTATTCCTTGGTTTATACAAACCTTAATTTGTTAGTTGTTCTGGGGTGTGTGTAAGCCACCTATCATTTGTGTGTTGGCAGAACAAAAGTGTGTTTCAAGTGCTTTTATCTTGAATATGTGTAGGCATCCTGATATTTCAGTAGTAAACATAGTGCATCACTAAAGTGGTATTCCTTGGTTTGGACAAGCATAGCTTTGTGTGTGAGGGTAAGGTGGGACAACCACATAATTTTCAGTTTTAATAACTGAAATATGAGCTTCCAGTGGTTAATGTTAACAATATGTATGTAAGCAAGCTTTTAGTTAGGTGATATTTATGTGTTATATCCTTCTCTATTTTATGTCACAAGGATTATGGCACCCAAGTGTACAAATCCATGTAAACCTCCTTTCAGTGACTCTGAAAATGATGTGATAGTGCAGGCGTTCAGGCAAAATGGCACCTTTCTGCTTGAGAGAGAATGTGTAGCTGTGGCTGCCAGAATGCAGTTTTGGAATGAGTTAGTGAATGATGTCAGTGCAGTAGGGGGTCACACCAGGACTTCTGATCAGGTGCCTCATCAGGTCACTGATATGATTCCACCAGCCCAGAGGAGAGCAGCTGCAGTTGTCCATAAACAGTTGGCTATGGGGGTGGGTGCTGCTACCGAGCCCCCAACTGACACCAAATAAAGAGTTCCTGTCCACTGTCAAAGATCCAGACAGCTCAGTGGTAACTGCACACCAACAGGTGCTTGATGTTAGCGGATGATGTGTCTGGGAGGACAACTGTGTGTCAGGAGCAGCTTCCAGGTAGTTTTACATATGGCAAACTCTAGATTTGTAGTCAGTGGTATGCTGTAACATAGCATTCAGGAATAGATGTAGAATCCTGGATGCTGATGCCTGTGACACCCCCAGCATGTCCACTTTTCATAACTGGAAGGTTTCTGTAGTTAATATTTTAAGTGCTGCACATACCTTAGTCTCCACATTTACTGGTTTTCCTTGGTTTGCCAATTCAGGACAACAGAGGTTGCAGAGTTCCTGTAGTGTGTCTATATCCACCTTGTTGCACTCTACTACTTCCACCTCATGCAGACCATGAAAAGTTAAACTGCGTCTAAACACTGAGGTCTATTAGCAGCAACAGCATATACTTGTGCCTGTTACACATACAGATGTAGAAGAGCAGTAGCAGCTCTTAACATTCTTTCCATGTGGAGTAGTTTCTGTGGCTGTATTCCAATAGGTTTTGGAATTTGAGACCAAAATCTGCACTGACTGTATACGATTACTTGATAGCTTGTTGGATAGCTCCTCCATGTTGTAATGGTTGATCAGCATACAGTTTAGCTGTTTATGCTGTAATTAGCATACCATGATGTTTACCAGCTTTGTGTGGCTGCCGCTTACCGAATACAAATTGGTGGACTGCTGCAACGCGCACATGGTTTTAGGGAGCCTTGTAGGGTTTATCGAATCTAGACCCACATGTATTTTTTTTTCATTTTAACTTATTCATTTATTTACTGGATAACTGAATTGGTCTTTTCCTGAATCATTTCATTCATGACCCGGATCAAAAGGGAAAAGATAAGTGCAGTACATACAAACAGTTTACAGTAGCCAGTACAGTCAATCAGCATGTTTTGGAATGTGAAAGAAAACCAGAGAACCAGGAGAAAACCCATGCAGACACTGAGAAAACATGAAATGATTACAAAAATGTGTCACTAGGTGTGGAATGAAATTCAGACCCTGGATCTGTGAGGCAGAGAGCTTGCCATTGTATCACCATGCTGCACATCACACATGGCTGCCATGTGCAGGTATATAATTACATTTATTCATTAGCTCTCCTACTTCACATCTGCCTCTCATAAGGTGCACAGGTGCACGAGGCTGTGGCCTAGTCTATAACTGCATGTATAAAGCAACATGTAACTGTATCCACATTTGAGGTAATCATGAAGGCATCTGTCATTTACTGTGCCTGTTTCCAAATGCAGCACATGCCAAAGCAGTGCACATTATGAAATACAGAGAAAACCTGTTGATTTCCACACTTACATTCTCAATGCACAATTCAGCAATGAATACAAAATATGGCCTTCATTACGTATGCATTCTTTGTTTAGATATCAAAAGTAAGCTAGAATGTTGTCTTAATATATTGCACATATGCTTCATAAAATTGGATAGTTTGTCACTTTACTGAACATTGCTACTGCACTGTGGGCTGTTTTTTTTTCCTGTCACTGCTCTGAGCACCTATGACATACAGTACACAGTCAGAAAGTTATGTGACAAAATGACATCCATTTAAGTTAAAACTGATTCTTTGGCTTATGATAGTTTGCATTTAGTTTGCACAAATAGGGGAATGTCAAGGACACAAAATAGAAAACTTTATTAAGAAGGAGAACAACATGCTTCTCAATGTGTTCTGCAAGGTTAGAACCCTGTAGCTGGTTACACTGCTAATCTAAAGCATGGGATTACCAATGAGTTGAGATACCTCTTGATGCTAACATAGTAGGCCATCGGGGCAGCTACACTGATGGGGGTCCTGATGGAGAGATAAAAAATCAGCAAGCAAAGGGAGTGTAGTAGTGCTGAAATTAAATTCATCCTCAAGTCTTGGTGAGTAACTTCGCAAGGTAGATCCTGTTTTTCACAAAATCTCACCAAGGCGATACTGATATATAGACTGTATTTATACAGCATATATCATGGACAGAAGTAAATCAAAAATGAAAAAAGATAACTGGGGGCACAAGACCCTGGATAAAAAAGTGCTCAATCCTGGTAGGTGCACTGGTGCCAGGACTGGAAAAAATGGCAGTGTAGAATCCTCAAAATGTGGAAATATTTCTACAATGGGGTCAGGCCAGGCTCAGAAGGAGGATGGCCCCCCGTTGTAGAAGGAAGCAGCAGTCCACAAAAAGGACAAAAATTGATTTGCCAAAAAAGAGCCATACAGATGATACAGTGGACTATTGAGGATAAGAAAGAAATTATGTATTGTTATTAATATGCAAGAAGCCCAGAATTTCCGGATACAAGATATACAAAAAGATTAAGAGAGAGATTAGAGGAAAGAAAAATACTTTTGCAGGAAAAACTGTCAGAAGCTTCAGATACAAATTTGCATTCATTAATACAACAGAATTTTGAAAAACAGTATATAGATCAAGAAACTTTGATCTCTTTGGAAAAGAAGCCTTTGAGGAAGTGGAAAAATATAAACAACAAAACTTAGAGATATTTGAAAAAGCAAAAAAAGAGATATGGACATGGGAAAGAAAGAGAGATTTGATATGGTGCAATATTTATGCAAAGGAGAAAGCTAAGTTAACTAATTTAGAGAAGGTAGTCTCAAAAGTATTCAAAGAGAAATACAGACAAAGGCATCCAGATATGGATAATTTCACAATAAAAAGATTAATGACACAAAAACATAATGTAGAAAAGACGATTAGTAAAGTAAAGGTTAAAAAAATGGAAGTTGAAGTTATGGAGTGCCAGCAAAGTGAAGGATTTAATTTAGAAGGTCCAAGACAGACTACATCACAGTATGCTGGAGTATGTCCCCAGAATAAGGAAAAGCAAGACCACCAGGAGACATGTGAAGAAGAAATATGGACAGGGGAAAGGAAAAGAGAATTAATATGGTGTAATATTTATGCAAAGGAGACAGCAAAATTAATTAATACAAAAAGTGCAGCACCAAAGATATTTGAAGAAAAATATAGGCAAAGGAATCCGAATAGGGAAAACTTTACAATACAAAAAATAAGAAGGATAAGAGGAAAAGTAGAGAAAGAGATTAGTAACGGAGAAGTCAAAGAAATAGAAAGTGAAGTAATGGAACAGCTGCAAAGAGAATGATTCAGTGTAGAAAATCAAATGCAGAAAGTACCACAACAGGATAGAGCAATGGATATCCAAATTAAGGGGAAACCAGTGGAACAGGAAGTAACTGGTCAGGTGCCATATCAAGATATTTTGGAGCCTTCCACAAGAAACCAGTATAAACATTCATTTGAAGCTAGACAGCAAGGAAAGAAACAGGAAACTGTGGAAACTCCGATGCAGTCAATGTTGAGGAGTGATAGGCCAGCGAGTTCCCATATGACAGAACAACAGAAGACACAAGACGAAATTGAAGAGAATGTGCCACAGAAATATGCTATAGAACTTTCTATAGAATGCCCACAGGAAATGGAAAACATGGAATGTACCCTCAGTATGGAAGAAAGGAGTTAAGAGAAGAGTTGCTTGATTTAATAAACAAAGACAGATATATCGAGATCAATGAGAGAAATAGACTGCAGAAGGTTAATAAAACCCCAAAAGTCAGAAGACTGATAAAACAAATGAACATAGTAATTAGGACTGTCCATAGAGATCCATGCGATATAACAGAAGTAAACAGAATATATTATTGTGCTGCTAAATTAATAACTGATAATGTTCTACCACAGGAACATAGGGTAGCGAGGGAAAAGAGGGGGCAACAGCGAATACCATCATGGAAATATCGAATAGAGAAAACTATAAAGCAGCTGAGACAATAAGTATTATTGTTAGAAGATTATAGAAGAGGGAACAGATCAATGAAAATATTAAGAAAGATAGATGTGATAAAAGCAATGCGTGGTATTAGAACAGACCAGGATCTATTACGCACTATTGGAGATAACAAACTAAAAATTACAAAACAGGTGTAAAGACTTAGAAGATATGAAGATAAATATAAGGGAAAAACACAAAATACACAAATTATTCATGACCCAAAAAAGTTTTATAGAGAACTGGGAAATAAGGTAAAAGGAATAGACAGACCGCCAAAAAAAGAGGAAGTAGATACATTTTGGAGAAGTATCTATGAAGATCCTGTGGAACATAACAAAGATGCTAAATGGATAGAAGAAGTAAAAGAGAGAATAAGAAGTTTAAAGGTACAGGATATGAAATGGGATGAACTAACAACTAGAGAGATTGAAATAAAGTTGAGAAAAGCCTCTAACTGGAAAACCCCAGGCCCAGATGCAGTGCCTAACTTTTGGCTTAAAGTATTAACTTCTTTGCACGATGATTTAGCCATGAGTAAGAACTATTTATATATACACCCCGAACACACACCGCACTGGTTAACAACATGAAAAACAATGCTCTTACTTAAGAGTGAACCAACAAGCTACCCTAAAAATTATAGACCAATAACTTGTCTTCCGACAAATTACAAACTAACACGGGAAGTGATGCTGACAGAGTTTATAGTCATTTAGAAGAAAACTCAATTATGGCAGTAGAAAAAAAGGGCAATTAAAGAAAGTCATATGGAACAAAGGACCATTTGTTGTAAGAAGGGGAAGAACCTAAGTATGGCATGGATTGACTACAAAAAAACATTTGATAGTATCCCACATTCATGGATAAAAGAGTGGTTAAAAATGTATAAGATACACCCTACACTGATTGATTACATTACTGTAACCATGAAACAGTGGCAGACCACTTTGCAATTAAGCCATGATAAAGGACAGATTATTATCACAGGGATAAAAATTCAAAGGGGGATATTCCAGGGCAACTCTCTGTCACCCTTGCTATTCTGCCTTGTCATTAACCCATTAAGCTGCTTACTTAACAGCCTAGGCCATGGCTACAATTTGGCTCCTAGAAAACAACAAAGTCTAATGACTTCTCATCTTCTCTTTGTTGATGATTTAAAATTGTATAGCTCATCAGATGAGGAACTGAAAGCACAGCTGCAGGTTGTCAAAACTTTTTCAGATGATATCAGAATGTCATTTGGTCTTGATAAATGTGCAAAAGCAACCTTTAAAAAAGGAAAATTGCAGCACCAGGAAAACATCAGTTTGGGACAAGAATGTGATATAAAAGAACTTGAGCAAGAGTGGGTGTATAAATACTTGGGAATTGATGAAGGATTAGCAATAAAACATGAACAAATGTGAATAAGGCTTAGTAAGGAGTACTTTGGAAGACTTAAAGTAATCCTGAAAACAGCATTGACACCTAGGAATAAAATCCAAGCAATAAATCAATTTGCTCTTCCTGTCCCAACTTATAGTTTTGGAGTGATTGACCGGCCCCAAAAAGTGTTGGATAGATTGGATATCAAAACAAGAAGGATGCTTCATGCTCACCAAATGATTTATAAAAATCAGTGTATACCAAGATTATATATCGCCCATTCTGAAGGAGGGATGGCCTCCTTGAAATTGATTACATGTATAGATCTGCAATTGTTGGACTCCACACATATCTATTGACCTCACAAGATCCAAATGTGGTGAACGTTTTGAAACATGAGGAGAATAAATCTAAGATGACCTCTCTGCTTAATTTAGCAGAAGTATATCGATGTCAAGCAGGAATGGAAATCAAACCAGAAGTGGATAAAAAACAGGCAGCAACTGAATGTGCTAAAAAAGAAAAGAAAGAATATAAGGTGAAGGATCAGATGAGAAGGCAAGAAATGTGGAAAAAACATAAATATAGTTGCAAATATAAAAAACTTCTGGAAGAGCCTCATGTTGATCAAGAACGAACTCAGGAATGGTTAAGGAGAGGTGAATTTACATCAAGAAATGAAAGGTTAATATTGGCAGCCCAGGATAGTGGGCTGCGTACACGCTGGTTTACTAAGTCCATTGAACATGTGGGAGAAACAGGCATATGTAGGTTTTGTGGAACCGAGTTGGAAACAGTTACACACCTTATTGCTGGTTGCGATGCTCTAATGGCAGAGGGACTGTGTACTGAAAGGCATAATAATGTGTCGAGATTGTTACACTTTAGATTGTGCAAACATTATGGTATCAAAGTGGCTGAAAAACATTGGAAACATGAGCCACAGAGAATCATAGAAAATGATGATTACATCACATAGGATCACCCAATACCAAAAGTCCAAAAGATAGGTGCTAGAAAACTGGACATAGTGATCCAAGAAAAGAAGACATAAGTAGCATTGATCATTGAAATTGCCACACCTAGTGACTATAGTATCTTGCATACAGAGAGACACAAAGTCATAAAATACCTTGATCTGCTGCAGGCAGAAATGAGAGCCATGTGGAAGAAAGATACCCAGACACTTCCAATAGTAGTAGGAGCAACTGGTCTTATAAAAAAGAATTTACAATCATATTTAGATATGTTACCAATTCATGTAACACCGTATGAATTGCAGAAGGAGTCATTGCTGGGCACATTGCGGGTACTGCGAAAAGCACTTTTGGCTAACATCAAAGAGTGAAATAATACTAATTTCATGAACTTTAATCATACTCTGACTTAGGAATGGGGTCCATTCCCGTCATGGTATTAGAAACCCAAAAGACTTGGAGAAATAAAAAAAAAATGGGTAGAACTGTATAGCAGATTTACCAGGCAAAGCAAAAGAAAGAATGCAAAGAACAGGATCAGGAAAAATGAAACAATAAATGGAAAGATCACAATTTTAGCAAGAAGAATTGAGATCTGCTGGAACAGCTGCATGTTGACCAAGAGTTGTCATGTGAATGGCACAGACAGGGTGAATTTAAACAAAAAGATGAAAGGTTAATATGGATAGCCCATGATAATGGATTAAATAATAGTTGGTTCATAAAATCCATAGAATGAACACAATAATTAGGACTGTCCATAGAGATCCATGCAATATAGCAGAAGTAAACACGATACATTACTGTGCAGCTAAATTAACAGATAACATACTACAACAAGAACACAGGGTAGTAAGGGAAAGGAAGGGGAGAAATCAAATACCATCATGGAATTATCAAACAGCGAAAACTATAAAGCAATTAAGACAAGAAGTGTCACTGTTAGAAAACTATAGAAGAGGGAACAGATCAACAAAAATACTCAGAAAAATAGATGTGATAAAAGCAATGCACAGTATTATAACAGATCAGGATGCATCAGGCACTATTGCAAGTAATAAACTAAAAATATTAGCATGGGCAGAAAAACTTAGAAGATACACAGATAAATATAAAAGAAAAGTACAAAATAAGCAATATTGATGACCCAAAAAGTTTTATAGAGAATTGGGAAACAAGGAAAAAGGAATTGAAAGACTACCAAATAAAGAAATAGATACATTTTGGAGAAGTATTTATGAAGATCCTGTGGAACATAACAAAGATGTTAAATGGATAGAATAAGTAAAAGAAATAATAAGACATTCAAAGGTACAGGATATGAAATGGGATGAAGTAACAGCCAGAGAGACTGAAACAAAGTTAAGAAAAGCCTCTAATAGGAAAACCTGAGACCCAGATGCAGAACCTAACTTCTGGTTCAAAGTATTAACATCTTTGCACAAAGATTTAGCCATGAGTAAGAACTATTTATATGCATACCCTGAACAGGCACCAACCTGGCTAACAAGAGGAAAAACAATGCTCCTTCTTAAGAGTGAACATGCAAGCTACCCTAAAAATTATAAACCAATAACTTGCCTTCTGACGACATATAAACTATACACAGGAATTGATGACAGAGTTTACAGTCATTTAGATGAAAAATAATTATGGCAATAGAACAAAAAGGCATAAAAGAAAGTCATTTGGAACAAAGGATCATTTGTTGTTAAAGTCATAGTGGAGAACTGTAAAAGGGGTAGAATCTAAGTATGGCATGGACTAACTACAAAAAAAGCATTTGACAGTATCCCACATTAATGGATAAAAGAGTGCTAAAGGACAAATTATTCCAGGGATAAAAATCTAAAGAAGGATATTCCAGGGTGACTCTGCCACCGTTGCTCTTTTGTTTTACCCTTAATCCATTTAACTGCCTGATTAACAGCTTAGGCCATGGCTATAATTTGGCTCTCAGAAAGCAACAAAGTGTAAAGACTTCTCATCTTCTATTTGTCGATGATTTAAAACTGTATAGCTCATCAGATGAGGAACTGAAAGCACAAATGCAAGTAGTCAAAACTTTTTCAGATGATATAAGAATGTCATTTGGTCTTGATAAATGTGCAAAAATAATCTTTAAAGCAGGAAGGCTGCAGCACCAAGAAAACATCAGTTTGGGACAAGAATGTAATATAAAATAATTTGAGCAAGAGGGATTATATAAATATTTTGGAATTGATGAATATCAACAATAAAACATGAACAAATGTGAATAAAACTTAGGAATATTTTAGAAGACTTAAATTAATCCTGAAAACAGTGTTGACATCTGGAAACAAAATTCAAGCTATAAACCACTTTTCTCTTCCTGTCCTAACTTACAGTTTTGGAGTGACTGACTGGCCCCAAAAGGTGTTGGATAGATTAGACAGGAAAACAAAGAGGATGCTTCATGGTCACTAAATGATTTATAAAAATCATTGCATACCAAAATTATATAGTCCCCTCCTTGAAATTGATTACATGTGCGTTGGACTGCATACATATCTACTGACCTCAGAAGACCCAAACATACAGAAAGTTTTGAAACATGAGAAGAATAAATCTAAGATGACTTGCCTTCTTAGTCTAGCAGAAGCAGATCAGCGTCAAGTGTGAATGGAAATCAAACCAGAAGTTGATAAAAATCAGATAATAACTAAATATGCCAATAAACAACAGAAAGAATATAAGGTGAAGGATCCTTGAGAAGGCAAGAAATGTGGGAAATGCATAAATATAGTTGCAAGTATAGAAAACTCCTGGAAGAACCTCATGTTGATCAGGATCGAACGCAAGAATGGTTATGGAGAGGTAAATTCAAACCAAGAGATGAAAGGTTAATATTGGTGGCCCAAAATAGTGGGCTACGTACATGTTGGTTTACAAAGTCCATTGAACATGTGGGAGAAACAGACAAATGTAGGTTCTGTAAAACAGAATTGGAAACAGTTGCACACCTTGTTGCAGGTTGTGACATACTAATGGTGGAAGGACTGTAAGCTGAAAGGCATAATAATGTGGCAAGACTGCTGCACTGGGGATTATGCAAACAGCTGCATGTTGTGCAAGAGTTGTGATGTGAATGGCATAGACAGGGTGAATTTAAACAAAAAGATGAAAGGTTAATATGGGTAGCCCATGATAGTGGACTAAATACTAGTTGGTTCATAAAAAACATAGAAAAGGTAGGAGATACAGACAAATGTAGGTTATGTGGTGTAGAACTAGAAACAGTTGAACATCTTGTTGCGGGGTACAATGCACTCAAGGATGCAGGTTTGTATACTGAAAGGCATAACAGTGTAGACTTTGTAAACATTACAATATAGAGGCAGCTGAGAGACACTGGAAACATGAACCAGAAAGGATTGCTGAAAATTATGATGTAAAGATTATAGGGGATCACCCCATACCAGCAGCTAAGAAAACAGAAGCAAACAGACTCCATACAAAAAAAAGGCATAAATAGCTTTGATATTATTGAAATTCTACACTTGTCTTAAGAACTGAAATACATAAATCTTTAAAAGGTCAGGACTTGCTAGCAGAAACTAGAGCAAGTGGAGTAACGATACACAGATAGTTCCAGCTGTAAAAGGAGCAAGTGGACTAATAAAAAAAGAATCTTTCAACATGTTTAAATATGTTACCAACAGAAATAACCCCTTATGAACTGCAAAAAGAGGCAATTCTGGGTACATTGCAGGTGCTGAGAATGTCACTTGTATCAAATGTGAAGATTGAAGCAAAGCCGATTTCTTGACTTTAAATGTGCCCTGGATTAAGGGATGGGGTCAATTCCTGTTAAGGTATGTAAAAACATAAGCATTTGGAGAAATTAAACCGAATTATTGAATGATTAGGCCAACAAGAAGGTAATGAGTATTCAGCTACAGGAGCAGTTTCTCCATGCAGAGGCCCATGGTGCACTCATTCTCAACAATAATGAAGCTGTGATTTTACAACAGATGTTGCACTTCCCATGAAACATGATGTCAGTGATTCAGGTTCAAATCCTAGTGTAGCTGAGAAAACGTGACCCTCAGAAAGCTATAGAATATAATAATGATGTATATGTCATGACAAAAAATACATTTTTATAATTCATTTTAGTAGTCAGAACTGTTGCATGCTAATATAAATCTTTCCATTTTTACTGTTATGAGAAAAACTGAAGCACCTAAATATAAGACAGTAATGTATGCTATGAAACTACAACTTTCTAAAACTGCTATACTGCATGATATCTTGCACATTCATATATAAACTACATTTTATAACCATAAAAATCATATTCTAAAAACATTGCATTTTTGTATTCTGTGATCATTAGCCTTCCTGAACCTTAGGACTGGACTTTTCGATAAATTTGAAACAATGATTAGTTATATGGCATTTTGTAAAATGCTATTTCATGTTATGACCTTAATATTCTTCTGCTAGTTCAAGAAAACAATGAGTGACGTAACCAGAACTAAAACTTACTGAAGAAATTATCTCTACTGCTCCTAACATTCAATTAATTTACATAGTTATTCTGATAAGTAACTAATTTATATGTAATTACCTCTTCTCTGTACAAAAAGTAAAAATAGCACAGAAGAAACACATTTAATCAACCAGAAAATAATTTATGCTAGAATTTTTATTTGCCTTGCAGACATGAAAAGCTTGTGTAATTCAGTTCATTTAATAAAAAGCATTAAAATAAAAATAAAGGTTGGAGGTCCTAGATAAACATTTAAAACCTCTGTAATGCACTGTAATGTGTTTTTATAGCACTATTAATTTGCCAGCCTTCAAAAATGTATGTGACAAGTTGACCATTACATGAGATAAAACTATAATAAATTATTGTCAAAGTTGCTTTATATCTTGTGTTACACTACCTTTGTTTTTAAATATATGCTTCATATTATTGGTTCAAACATTCTAAAACATTTGACGAAATTGAAGTGTATTAACCCACCAGATGCACAGTAGCAAGCCCCGCCAAAACCCCACCTATGACCATTTTGACTGCACCGCCCACCGTTTGATTGAAAGATGCCACAAAAACACAAGGTAATTTAGACCTATATTTCGCCATTAATAAAGCATTTTTTAAATATTTTTCGTGCTATATCACTACTACTTTATTTTAAAATCAAACACATTTTAAAATATTAGTGCTATTAACGCAAGACATTGACACTTTTTTCCATATGTTACCAGTTTTAGCATGGATTAAGAGGTACCTCATTACAAGTAACATTCCTTATTTTCAATCTTTAAAAAAATCTATGTTCCAAACTGTTCGACATTGCAAGTATCTTGTCACACATTTATCAAGAAATTTTAAACAAATAAAAGCATTAAATCATAATAATTCATCAAAATATCTTACTACCAATGAAGTAACATCTTTGTAGCTGTGCCATGAGCTGCCTGATTGAAGTTATTATTAAAGGCTCCATATTCTCCCCCCTCATTTATTTCACATAAGAGTCAATGTTCCACATTTTAGAGATGCCAGGTTCAGTGTTATACCTTCCACTGGGTTTTAAATTCATAGCAAATATGCAGAAAGAGGAGCACTTCCTTCTCCCTGAATAATTAATATAATGTTTTCAAATAGTGGAGTGTTTTAATAAGTGACAATGGATCTTTGTACAGGTTTACTTCAGTTATTAAAAAATTAAACCCCTTTACAAAGGCGTAATATATGAAGAAATGAGTAACACTTTGAGGAGCAACTCTAATATTTCAAGAGCTGTGTCAACCACAATTAATATCTCAATTTACTTTTGAATGTGTTGTTATTTTCTTTCATAACAGTATTTGGTTGTCAAGATGCTTGTGGAACATTTGAATGGAAAGGCCATTCATGTCATTATTGTGCATATTAAATGCTCTGTTTTTAATTCTACTGTTTCTGCTACATGACACAGATTTACCATTATATTTGCATTGCGTGTCAATCACGGCACATTGTCGTTGTTAATCCCTGCCCTCCTGCATGTCAATCACGGTGGGCACGCCCATTCCTGCACAAACTTGGTGGTGGGTTAATACACTTCAATTTTGCCAAACATTTAATATAATCCAGCCTCTAATCTATTGTACCATGTAAAATGCTGCAACATCTATCTTTAATGTTATTACACATTTTTATTAGAAATATAAAGCTTTCATGTAGAAACAAAAGATGAAGGCCAGGATTCAAGGCAGGGTCAGCAGCAAGCGAAAAAGGTGCAGTAAGAAAGTCTTGCTAACAGATTGCAGAAACCAGTGATTCAGAGACACATTAACCACAGTGAAAAAAGACCTCATTATCAGTTAATTTGCATGACACTGAATCTCTCTGTAATTACAGCAAGCACAAAGAGGCCCTTTTTGCTACCCTTGAGATATTGTCCACTGATGGCTGATGCATTGTGTTAACACAAGCCCATTCATTCATCCCCCCAAAAAACATGCACACACACACACACACACACACACACACACACACACACACACACACACACACACACACACACACAGACATACTGCCATATCTAAAGTAACAATTATCGCAATGGCAGTGTGCTGTTGCCCATAGACCAACCACTGCAGGCAACCAAGGAGTAAAACCAACAAACTTGGATACTTCCATATCTCTTACCTGTCCTTCAGTTTACAGAACGTCTCTGTTGTTGCCTCTTATTTTTCCACATCCTTCATAACTCATTCTTCTTATTGTTCAGAGTGTGGATCACAATGCAAGACATGCTGCTCTAGTAACCTTTTAAGTGGATTAGAATAATATTTATAAAGACTGCTTGTGCCATCTAAAGAGCTCTCCTCAGCTTTGTCTGGGAAGTCTTGAGTATGGCCCCCATGTGTCATGGACCCTTAAAGTCAATAAATAATACCAAACATTAGAATTTCCTACTACATATTGCTCAGTAGATGCATCTGGATGCAAGACCTGTTGCTCTATTAACTTTTTAAGTGGATTAGAGTAATATTTATAAAGACTGCCTCTGTCATCTAAAGATCCCTGCTCGGCTTTGTCTGGAAGTCTTGGGCATGGCATCCGTGTGTCAGTTAATCAATAATACCAAATATTAGAGTTTTTTACTTAATACTGTTCAGTAGATACATCTGGAACCTGTCACTCTATTAGCTTTTTTAGTGGTTTAGAGTAATATTTAGAAATAATCCCTGATCTCTGGTGTTCACTTTTACTATGGCTTTCATGCTACAAAACTTCTAGTTTTACCATATTTCCAGTGATTAAAATGAAGAAACGTTCCCCTGGTACCTACTGTTGACCTTATTGGATCCACTACTCATTAGTCTAGCAAGAGAGTTATGAGGTATGGCATCTTCCCTGCCCTCACACACATGCAAACATCACAGACACTTACAGACATCACCACAAACACATGCACACACACACACACACACACACACACACACACACACACACACACACACACACACACACACACACACCATAAAACACCCTCAACCAATAAGAGTCATCCACACTCTCACTCATTCACCCATGAAAACATACACACATACCCAAACATACACATACACACAGTCACACCCACAGACACGACCACCCACGATTACACATACACACACGCATTGTCTGTCCATAAAACTCCCCCCAGTCAATCACACTTATGCACCATCTTACTCATTCACCCATGCAAACACACACACACACACACACACACACACACACACACACACACACACACACACACACACACACACACACACACACACACCATAAAACACCCTCAACCAATCCGAATCATCCACACTCTCACTCATTCACCCATGCAAACATACACACATACCCAGACACACACATACACACACAGTCACACCCACAGACATGACCACCCACACTTACACATACACACATACATTGTCTGTCCATAAAACTCCCCCCAATCAATCACACTTATGCACAATCTTACTCATTCTCCCATGCGCGCGCACACACACACACACACACACACACACACACACACACACACACACACACACACACACCATAAAACACCCTCAACCAATCAGAGTCATGCACACTCTCACTCATTCACCCATGAAAACATACACACATACCCAAACATGCACATACACACACAGTCACACCCACAGACACGACCACCCACGATTACACATACACACACGCATTGTCTGTCCATAAAACTCCCCCCAGTCAATCACACTTATGCACCATCTTACTCATTCACCCATGCAAACACACACACACACACACACACACACACACACACACACACACACACACACACACACACACACACACACACACACACACACACACACACACACACACACACACACACACACACACACACACACACACACACACACCATAAAACACCCTCAACCAATCCGAGTCATCCACACTCTCACTCATTCACCCATGCAAACATACACACATACCCAGACACACACATACACACACAGTCACACCCACAGACATGACCACCCACACTTACACATACACACATACATTGTCTGTCCATAAAACTCCCCCCAATCAATCACACTTATTCACAATCTTACTCATTCTCCCATGCGCGCGCACAGACACACACACACACACACACACACACACACACACACACACACACACACACACACACACACACACACACACACACACCATAAAACACCCTCAACCAATCAGAGTCATGCACACTCTCACTCATTCACCCATGCAAACATATACACATACCCAAACACACACATACACACACAGTCACACCCACAGACATGACTACCACACTTACACATACACACACACATTGCCTGTCCATAAAATTCTCCCCAGTCAATCACACTTATGCACAATCTTACTCATTCACCCATGCAAACACACACACACACACACACACACACACATACACACACACACACACACACACACACACACACAACACTACTCGTACTTCTCTATACACTTTCACTATATATGCTCACACACACATATAGGCATGCATTCATCCCTCAAGACTATCTATCCACTAAACTGCCTGATGCTTAACTCTAAATTGATCTTACCTATTGAAAATTATGGGTGAACATGAACTTTTGGCCAAGTTAATTACCACTGCTGAGTACCTCTATAAATCATTTGGCTAGGTCAGTGTTTCCGAAACTGTGGACTGTGGAAAAAGAAAAGTTGCTCCACTCACCACCATCAATTTATAAAAAAAAAAAAACAAACAAAGAAAAAAAAAGTAAAAGAAAAAGACTTCCATGTCTGCAGCTAAGCTGCTTAATTTCCACATTTGAGGCTAAGTAGCTGCTTGCCCTGAGTTTTTAGACAAGGGAACAAGGAACAACTTCTGCTGAGCAGCTGCTCACTTGCCCTATATTTTTTGTCTGGCAGTTATAACTTGGAGGGAAATTTAAACAACTGTTCTGTTCCCTCCAAGTAAGGTCCTGGATTTATGATGGCCACTGCTAATAAAAATTACTGCCGAGGTGACACAGACGATCTTGTGGAAAGACCTTGCCTTGAAGGTATTTATTTTTAAATCCATGCTTAAATAAGAAGCAGTGCAGTTGAGAGAGTAGCTTTCAACCATCTAGATTTTTGCAGAATATCCAGATTTTTGCCTTATTGGGTCTGTTTCTCATAAAATTGTGTTTTCTGGCAAATCCGTGGTCTGAAGTCAGGAAATAATGGCTGACGTTAGCGCTTTAGACTTCATATCCTTCAGAATATTTGTACTAATGCAAAACTTGTTGTTCTATCAACTTTCTAAGTTTGAAGGAGCAACATTTAAAATGTGTCCTTAGTTTTGACCCCCTGTCTCCCACCCCAGTATGACAAGCTTGATCCAGATTTTTTGTGCTGAAGAGGTTGAGAAGTATGGTGTGTGTGTGTGTGTGTGTGTGTGTGTGTGTGTGTGTGTGTGTGTGTGTGTGTAAGACATAGGTAGCATACCCCTCAACTGTCCAGGTTTTTGCAGAATGTCCAAATGTTTGCCCCATATGTTCGTCTGTTCTGTGTAACTGTTTTGTTTAGCTAGCTAGCAAATGGTATCACTATTGTGATATAGAATTTTAAAGCAGTGTTAGTAGCAAAACAGGTAGCATATTTGCATTTTAATGCAGAAGGATGTGGGTTCTACTCCCACAGCATGTAGATGGATTGCTGATACTGTATTGTATTTTCAGGGGTTGGGGTGCTAAAGTCCTGAATATGTCTTCCTTTGGATGAGATGTCTAGTAACTATGAATTTGTTTTCAGTTTTCCATCCATGCAATATTACCAGGGTAGGGATAGGATTGAATATGAACAATGGAGGGCATACCCTTTGGTCAACAGCAATAATACTAGAACATATGTTAATGAGGTAGGCACTCAAATGGGGGGGGGGGGCTGTAACAGGTGATGAGAATATGAGTGATGCAAATGAAGACATGGTCCCTTTAGCCATGCCTTTGAGGAGGTCAGAGCACCTCCAGAATCAGCAACAACATCGCTACAACCTAGGGGGGATAAGCAATTGCAATCCCCAGACATATTATTCCAACTGAGGCAGGCCATACAGGGGGAGAGGGACTCTGAACAGGTGGTAAGTGATAATACTGGACAATCTTTCAGTATTATCCTGAACGAGACTGGTGATTTTAAAATTTGCAACTATAGTGATATAGATGTGAGCCCAGCATGGGCAAATCTCCTCCAAAAAGGGTTGAATTTTGTACCCACTATGGCCCCTAGAGTGGATAATGCATTACTAGAGCTAAAACTATTTGTCAGGAAACTGAATTTCAAAATGTGGTTCAACGACGACAATTTCACAAGCACATGTGAATGTAGGAAAACTAGTACATTCAACCCGCCCCTACACGCCACCCTTCAGGTATTTGAAAATTTATGTATGGAACAAATTAGAAGGTTGCACCAGAATTATAAGAAAGATGTTTTACACAACTTGTCTGTGACTGAAATGGAATTATTCTATGAACTAGTCAATTGTGTTTCAATAAGGGTGATGAAACCAGACAAGGGAGGGGGGCTGGTTATTGTGAATCAAGGGAGTTATTTAGACAAAATGCAAACCCACTTGTTTACTGATGCTTATGAGGAAATATCTAGAAATGAATTAAACATTTGTTATAGAAACATAGATATTTTACTCAAAGATTTATTGTTTAATGAACAGTTGTCTTTGAATGAACACACTTTCCTAACACAAAAACATCCACGTATCCCCACAATCTTTGGCATCCCCAAAATACATAAATGTATGGAAGACCCCCCCCTTTAGACCAATAGTTGACGCAAAAGCTTCCAAAACTTTTAACTTAGCTCAATTTTTTGATCAAATTTGAAGCATCCTTTGGGACAACAGGCCCATATTCTTAAAGATTCATGGGATTGCCTCAAAAAAGTTAATAATGATACGTTTAGTGAGAATTTAATAATGGTGACCATGGATATTAAAGACCTATTTACAACTATTCCCCACGACCAGGGCATTGACATGTTTTATGAGCATTTATGTATTTTTTCTTTCGAAAGTCATTCTAGAATACTCATGTACAGGACCCTAATGGAGTTAATTCTACAGAATAATTTTATATTATTTGAGAATCAGTTATTCAAGCAAAAGACAGGTGTTGCAATGGGGGCAGAATGTGACCCCCTGTTTGCTAACATTGTATTGACACAGTGGGAACTGAATACAGTGTTTAAACATGAACTTTTTAAGTACTGCAAATTTTATGGAAGGTTCCTAGATGACGTACTAATTTTCTGGGATGGGTCAGAAGAACAACTTCAGGAATTTTTTGAGTATGAATTCTAGCACTGGGTTCCTCACATTTACTATGGAATTTAATTTTGAAACCATTAATTTTTGGATATTACCTTAAAAAAGGACACGGTAAATAAAAAAAAAATTACTTCTACTTTATTTAAGAAACCTACTTATTCTAACACCTTGTTGCACTATGACAGTTGTCACCCTGTACATCAGAAAAAGTCTCTAGTGAAAGGACAGGGTGTGAGATTATCAAGGATGATATCCGATAATGTGGTTTTCCTACAAGAAGTTGAGAATTTGAGGACAATGTTTATTAGGAGGGGATATCCTAAGACATTTATGGAACCCATTTTTGAAGAGGTTATAAGGAAAAGACACAGTGGTCAATTTCTCCACTTTTGGGTTCCTTACCTGGTAGACTGGCAGAGGATATAGTGACTTTGGTGACTGAAAATCAGGTGACTATCAGTGGTCCCTACACTGAAGCTATGGTTCTTACTTTTAGTACATTATTTTATAATATTAAGGAAGTCATATACAATAATTGGATAGTATTTGGCACAGATGACAAATGTAAAACTAGGTTGGGGGATAAACCCTGTGTAGTTTATAAGAGAGATAGGTGTTTCAAAAATTTACTGGAAAGTAACCACTCTGGCCAGAAAGAAGGGCACATGCATAAATGTGGAAGGTGTGCACAGTGTCCCCTAGTACTAGAAACCAATATGGTGTATATCGGGGGATATGGAAAAGTTTTTTTGGCTAAGAAATACCATTGCCAGACTAAATGCCTTGTCTATATTGCAATTTGCCAAGTGTGTGAACGATTTTATATTGGCAAAACTATTAATATGTTACATAAGTGAATTTATCAGCATATGTACAATATTAGGAGGGCTAATATTAAAAATACTCTGGCTAGACATATTATAGAGGATCCACAGCATACTTTCAAATTTTCTGTTTTGGAACAAGTATGTCTCGAAGGAACCAGGGGTGGACCTGTTGACTTATTTCTTGAATACAAGGAATTACTTTGGCAGTTGAGATGTAATGCTACAAATAACTATGGTTTAAATGATATATTATCCATTTCAAGTTATTTAAAACTCAAGTCTGATTTCCATTTGTAGTTGTATTGATTAATATTGAATTGAATGTATTATTATTTGTAGTTGTATTGAACAAGAATGGACTGGCTGGAGTATTGTAATTTTACATCCACTGTCTTTACCATGATTCAGGTTATAATGAGTTTAATTTAATCATGAATTTATTGAAATGTTAATTATGTGGCACAATTTTATAAAAGGTAGTCAGGCTATTTTCTATGTTTTGTTTAGTAATTAGAGACATATGTTTGGAATAGGAGCCTATTTTTTAAATTGTTAGTGTTAGGTTTTAACCAATTGCGATGCATAGGCTTGACGTGATAGAGTATTTTTGTATTTAAAGAAAATGTTTAACTAATTCTAATTATTCTGATGAAGTCTTGGGGCGAACGCCTGACGAAAGCTGAGCTCTCAATTAATAAACAGTTCAGTGGTTTCTACTCAGCTCCGTGGATTTATTTAATATTACCAGGTTACCTTTTTTTATGTAACATAAATAAGCTATTTATTTTTTGAGGGCAGCAGGCACTGATTTTCTAGATGAAACATTGAAATATAAAGTTTTTTGCTAGCAGCAACCTTTTCTCTTTAAGGTGGAATTATTCAGATGCCTTTTACTTCTGCAGAGATTGTGCATATTGACTGTTACTGGTGGATTGCAATGACAGAAATTTAAGTGGCCTTTTATGGTTGAAATGTTCTAAATGGGGCAGTTTTGTCATTATTGGTTCATATGTTTTGTTTCATTGCTTACTGAAAAAATGTGCAAAACTATACCTTTAAAACACACTCTACCAAGTAGTGCTGTATTATACAAAGGGATATAATTTAATTATTGTATCATAAAATTTAATTATACAATCAGGAAGGTGAATCAAATAACTTTTGCATGGTCCTAAAAATGTTAGCAAGGGACCTATATTTTGAAAACAGCCCAAAGGTAAACTTAATCTGACACTGGCCAGATGCATTTTCTTTCAAAGTGGGTTTCAATGTTGTTTCAGTGAATGTGAGTTTCAAAGGCAAAGAAGTTTTAATGTTGTCTGTTTTCATTGTGATACTGTATTGCTTTGTTTAGCTTTAGAAGATGTCTATTAGTGTTTGTGCTATAAAATTTGAAATAAAAGTTTTAAATGAAATCCAAATATCTGTAATCATTGCAGAAGTAAAGCAGAAAACAGTATACACACTGAGAATTTTAAACAGAGTTTATGGTAACTAGGGGGATAGCCAGTAATGGGACACTGAAAGGGCTTTGTGGGGGTGGGGTGGGGGGTGATTGGGAGGGTTGGAGTTGATCCAAATGTAATGTATGTGTATCGCCATCTATAAGGGTCTGCCAAAATATTTTCTTTATAAAAGGAGTCCTCCAGCTTGCAAAGTTTCAGAACCATTGGGCTAGGTAAAGCCCTTACCATGGGTATTTCTGGGGGGAGAGCACATGGCTAGTTATCATATGCCACTCTCCCAGTATGCCTCACTAGCATTTGTGGTAGGCCAGAAAGATAGCCTACTGTAGTGCTGTATGTCCTCAAGATAAGGACTGCAGTAGGGAATCCTATGAATTGAAATGTTTACTTATAGCAGTAAAATGGGCTTACCATTGGCAATAACGTTTCTGAATCCATGCCAAAGTGTATTATGATGGTGAAATGTGTGATAGAAAATGAAATGCATGTTTATTAAATGCTGCCATTGGTAATTAAATGATAGGTCTAAGGAGGCCTTTTCAAAGCTTGTTATAAAATCTCAGGATTTTGAGGGGTAGCAGTACCCTCTCATACTTCTAACTAGAAGTCCTATTTGGTCTGTTTTCAGTGTTGATGGCACTCTTCCCCTTGTAAATGTGTACTTTAATGCATTGTCTGTTAATAAAGATTGCTAATTATTTCTTAAATGTCAGAGTGTTGCTTCATAATATTTTCCCAGGTAAATCATGGTGGCTAATAATGGAATCAGAAAAGGCAGATACCAATGCAACTCCTCTTACAAGGTAAGGAGATAGAGTAATTTCAGATTGAACATAGAGGTCTACTGTTGCTAATGCTAGTACAGAGTGACTATTCTTCCTCTATGGGGGTGTATTATTGCTGATGCTAGTACAGAGTGACTATTCTTCCTCTATGGGGGTGTATTATTGCTGATGCTAGTACAGTGTGACTACTCTTCTTCATCTAACATTAGATTTCATTCTTAGATTTTATCCTTCTGCAATGTAAATCTGAGAATGTAGGTGATAGCCCTTGAAACCAGACTAGGGCCCACAAATAAAATGTCAAGGACAGGGATTATGGTATTTCAATCTGCAACTCCGACTTAATAATAGCATACATGAGAGTTATTGGCTTTAGCAGCATATAACACAGATGAACACTGCTGCCTTAGGTTATGACCAACACAAATCGTACCAAAACAGACTCCATACTGTATAGCAATAGAGCAGAGTTGTACCCAATAGCTCTGCAGGGATTCACCCACTTACCACTTAGCATAGTCCCTTTCAGTGCCATCCTGCCAACAGTAGCTGTATATTGGTTAAACCTGTTACAGTCACACACAATCAATGAATTTCAGAAGAGCAAATAATGCCTTTTTGTAGTATCACTAACCCTTACTATTTTCTTCTTATTGCAAAGTTTACAGTTAAAGTCAAGAAAACAAGAAGAGCATCTAAGTCAGTGGGATATGATCTTACCAATATTCCAAATTAATATGTAGTGGAGATGAAGAATAGATTTAAGGGAATTTTGAAACGAAACTAAAAAGGACTAATATCATTGACAGCCACTTTATTTATGTATTTATTTATCTATCCTGTTTTATCCTGGTTAGTCTCACTAATTAGCCTCTTTTCATGGGAGATCCAAGGTGCTAGGTATACTGATAGAAATGGAGACACTGGTGTACATTCAAAGAAACCAAAACACACTTTAGTGCAGTAAATGTATTGCTGCAAACCATGGAGTAGAAATCCCACATTAAGGCTGTTTTTTATATTTATTAAACACTTTCATACAATTAGAACCATTGGACTTCATCACAAAAACTGATAAGTAACAGCTTCATTTATATACACGATTGTCAATTGACTTCAGAATCACATGACAAATACATAAGACAAGTACTTAACTGAGGGGAAAAAAAACAGCTAATTCATATTCAGATTAAAAAGTTCATAATTTGATACACATTTAAAAATATACACACTGTTAAAACAACTTTAACTTTTACTTTTTTTTTTAACTTTAACTTTTTGTTTTGCTACTTTTATCTTCAATACACTTTCAATGCAAATGTTATTTAATACTGGGAAAACAGTTGCATTCAATGTTAGTTAACACAATAAAGTATGTGCAGGTTGAGAAATATTGGCATACCAGTAGGAAGGTATAGGATGAAATGAGACCATGGAGAAACCAGATGCCTATAATCCATACCTAATGTAGATTACAAAATAATAATGGTGATAATTCAGAAAAGACGTGAGAGATTTATAGAAGAAGTAGTAGTAGAAGGAGTATTTGGGTTTGGGAAAATAGAAACGTAAAGGAAATATTATGAATTTAGAAGTAGTAATCAATAAGATAAATGAAATAAAATTAGATGGAAATGTAATTGTGTGTGATGTAATAAAAGTATATGATATTGCGAATCATGAAAAGTTATGGGACATGCTGAACCTTTAAAACATGAAAGGAAACATGGAAGCCAGGAAATTGTCCCCAAATTTTATTCACACAAGCGCTTGCATCTCAACAATTGCAAGACTTCATCATATCACATCTGATGAAGTCTTGCAATTGTTGAGAAGAAAGCGCTTGTGTGAATAACATTTGGGGACCATTTCCTGGCTTCCATGTTTCCTTTCATGTGTTAAAGTGTTTGTGGATTGTTTTTTATTTTCTAAGTGTTAAATCTTTATGGGATACTAAAGGCAATAATGAATTTTATTAAAGAGTAGCTATCAAAAGACATGAGTAATTTCATTAGTTAATATGTGATTAGGAGAATAAATTAAAGTTGAAAAAGGGTTAGGCAGGGATGTACATTGAATACAGTATTATTTGGATTTATGACAAATGTAGTTATTTTGCAGGTAATGAAGGTAAAATATTTTGAAGGTAGTGAAGGATACGTATGTTTTAGTCAGAGAAAAGGTTAAACTTCCACAAATAATTAGATACATTGATTATATAATGGCAATTTTTAAAAATAAAATGTAGGTTAACGTACTTATGAAGATACTGATGAGTTTAATAAAATAAGTAAATAAATTGAGGTACTATAAGACTAGGAGAAAATAATTTCTCAATGAAATAAATTTAAATACTGTGATAAAATTTAATAAGTCAGAAACAGAACAGGAATAGTGGGAAAGACTTTTGGAGTTGCAAGAAATAAATAATGCATTGAAATATAATTTTTTTTATATAGGAAGAAGGTATATTCTTCAGTCTATATTTTTAAGAAAAATGATCTACCTGTGGCTTGCATAAGCTTCTTACCAAAATAGAAAAAGATTTGGCATCTTCGTTTTTCATGGAGCTATGGGGATCCTGGTTAAACCTGATTAGAAAACAGTTATTTGTAATGACATAGAGAAGCAAGATTGAGCTTGATAAATCAAGTTATTTATCTTATGTCCTTTCATTTATTCTGAATTTTAATGTTGTTAAGAGATGGAAAAGATGAAATAATCACAATCACAAATATTCTAAAGTGTAAGTTTTAGAAAGTTTTTAAGTGATAAACCAGAATAAAAGAGTGACAAATAGGAGAAAATAACTGAACATAAGAGGAAAATAACAGAGTGGAAAGTAATGATAGGCCAGTAAGAGAAGTCTCATAAAGAGTGGTATGAGAGGATTATGAACCAATTTATATAAATCCATAGAAAGGATTTTTAGAGGAGAGGAATGCAAGAATTCCATAAAGAAAATAAAAGAGAGTTTTTAAAGTCCTAAGATAAAGTAAGGATTCCATTAGGAGACTGATGCAAAAGCTCTTCATGTGAAATATTTAATAACATATAAACAAACGAAAAATAAAATACAAGTTATGCCATGAAACATAATCTACAAAGCATATGTATTTTGAAATCTTGTCAGGTTAAACTGTTATGTGAAAACAGAGAGATTTGGGGAAAACAAATGCTGGGGAAGTGAAAGTGAATATAATTCTTTATGGGCATTATGAAAATATGAAACAAGATTATGCAAATGGAAATTATAGTTAGCCAGATATGAAGAGGATTTATATAACAAGAAATGGGTCTTTGAAAAAATAAAATATAGGATTATGTTTTGGCTGCAGATTAAATGGTATGGGGCTGACATTTATTTTATTTTGTTTTATTTTATTTTATTTGTCCTTTGGTAACTGGGAAAGTCAGACTGAGTCAATATACAATTTTCAGCAGAGGTCTAGGGAGAAAGGCTCTACAACAGACTCAGAATTATTTAAACAGTAGCCGATGAGTAATTGTACAGAAGGGGAGAAAATCCCTGCAACAGAGTAAATATTTTACAATGAGTTTGGGAGAAAGGCTCCACAATCTTCACACATAAATCATTTTACAATAGCTGATAACTAATTATATACATGGAGAAAAAATCCCACAACAGATTGAAATATATTTACAGAATATTGTTGGCATAAATTGTGATCAAGAATGTAATATGTACTGCAAGTAGCAAGACACTTTGCAGAAAAGGATACCCTATGTCAAGTAAATGAATATATAGTCATTCAGGGTCTACTCTAAAATTTGATCTTTCAAAATGTTGACTTTCTTATGGTCAAGACCATAAAATCGAAGTTTTGAAACTTTGAACCGTTTAAATGGAGATAGTCGTACAGTGCAGAATGGTATATTTACCATTTTCCTTGCTGTAGTGCAATCTTGAAGTTGGTATATTTAATTAGCAGGGAGTGTGGGGGTGCAGGGTGGCTTGCCCCCTGCAAAAACATAAAAAACAGATTAAAAAAATTTTTTTTTTTTAATTTAAATTTTGAAGTTGCAAAACTTTGAGCTTATATTCTCGAGCATAAGAAAGTCGACATTTTGAAAGTTTGAAATTTAGAAGTAGACCTAGTTATTCAACATATTGGCTATATTTCTAATAATATATGGAGGTGAGAAATAACAAAGTATTTTGCTGCCAAGATAGACAGAATGAGATGAGAAGGAGTAATGAGCAGGAGAGAAAGTTAAAGACATGGAGAGAGAGAGAGTTAATTATTAGAGAGATGAAAATGTTATGGAAGGACACTAGAGAGGAAATAAATATTAGTAAGTGTCAACCGAAGAGGTAGAAGAGCATACATTAGTATAAGAAGAGCATACATTAATAGCATGATTTCATTAAAGTGAGAGCTTTTTTTGATGTTAGGCCATCGGATTTTTAAAACAGAAAATATGATACAGTGTTTCTTTTTTCTGTAAATATGTAAATAAATAAAATAATTAATTTTTATATGCATTGCAAATATATTTTCTTTTGGTATGTTTTATTAATGACCCCAATTGTTTTTGCAAGTGTTATGATATCTTTTACATCCACTTGACAGACACTAATTCAGATAGATGAGGCCTTAGTTTAATATTCCTTGCAGCTGCACTGCTATGTCACTAAGAGAAAATTAACTGAATCAATTAGGGTGAGACTAGGACCTACAACCTTCTAATCTTTCAACACCAAAGGCAGATATGCTACTTGCTGAGCCATAAGCATTGCCTACAAATTATTTTGTATTCTCTTATCTAGAGCCAGATATCCTCGAGAATGAAATTAAATGTGTCTTAGGAAGCCTTGCTAATAACAAGGCCACAGGAAGTGATGGAACTTTAGCCAACTTGTTTAAAATCCTGGAAAATGATGCTGTTACACAACTGCTTGGAGTTTGCCAGTACAGATGGAAAACTTGACAGTGGTCATTATATCAAAAGGGTCAATTTGTATTCCAGTCCTAAAAGGAGGCAATGCTAATGGATGCTGAAATTATGAAACAATTACACTTGTTTTGCTGTCTAGCAAGACAATACTCAAGCTCCATCAGGTTAGATTTCATTAATATACAGACAGAGCACTGCCAGATGTGCAAACTGACTTTAGAAGGAGCATGAGCACCAATGATCAAATTGCCAAAGTCCACTGGATAATGAGGAAAACAAGGGATTTCCAGAAAAAAATGCACTTTTACTTTATGGGCTACTCTATAGCACTTGAATCTGTGGGTGATAAAAAAGTGTGGTACGTTTCTAGAGAAATGGGATACTGGGTCACCTTATTTACCTCATGAAGAATCTGTATGCAGAACAGGAACTAACAGTTAGAACCAAATATAGAATAATGACTAGTTCATGACTGGGAAGGAGTATGATAAGACTATATATTATCACCCTTCTTTTTCAATTTATATACTGAATATACTACATAAAATGTTGAGATAAATCAGATGTGAGAATCAAAACTGCTAGGAGAAATATTAACAGCCTTAGATATGCAGATAATACTACTGTAATGGTTGAAGGCAAGGAAGAGTTAAAGAGCCTGCTGATGAAAGTAAAAGTAGAAAACACAAAAACTTAATTATTATGCAACATAAAAAAAAAAAAAACTAAAATTATGTAATTTGGCCCTCTCAATTCTTTGCAGATAGATGGGGAAGAAGTGAATGCAGTGACAGATTTTATTATCTTGGGCTGAAAGATCTCTGCAGGGATCTAGTTCACTTCAGTGAAAACCTTTTAGTCAAACACCTCTTTGTCAAACTGATTGTTGAAACCTCAATCCGTTGAATGGTCATTTTAGCAAATTTTTTCCTAGGGGAAAAAACACTTGGTCATCCTTGGGAATTTGCCCTTTTCCTCACTATAGTGCAATGTCAGAGTTGGTATATTTAGTTAGGGGTATGTGGCAGACACAACCCCCCCACAGTGGGGGGTGTGGGGAGCACAGCCCCTCACCTTGGTGGGTTTTAAATTTTGTGAAATTTTTGATGTTTTTTTAAGCTGGCCAAGTGTTTTTTTTACTCTAGGAAAAAATTCACTAAAATGACCATTCGATGGATCACACTTTCAACAGTTAGTGTTCAACTAAAAGTTTTTTTCTGCTGAAGTGATATAGTCCCCTCTGCAGATAGCAGTTACAGTCACAAAATTAAAAAGATACTTGCTTTTTTGAAGGAAAGCTATGGTAGATCAGAGTAAGATTGTAAGAAACAAGAGCATCACATTGTCCTCAAAAAGTCCATGTAGCCAAATCTATATTTTTCCCAGCACCAACATATGGATATGTTAGTTGGAGTATCAATAAGATTGCACACTGGAACACTGATGCTTTTTTTCAAATTATGGTGTTGGAGAAAATGTTTGAGAATTCTGTGGACTACATAAAGATCAAATCAGTGAATACTTAAGGTAATAAATCCAGACTGTTTACCAGAAAGACTGATAATCAAACTAAAACTCAAATAATTTGGCCATGTAGTGCAAATACATTATTCACTAGAGAAGACAGTTATGATGAGAAAGATCAAAGGCAAAGGGAGAAGAAGACAACACAGATTAAGGTAGCTATACAGCATTACTAAAATAATGAATATGAATTTGTGAGAACTTAAAGAAGCAGCTCTTCACAGACAGGCCTGGCATGCTAACATCCTTGAGATCATGAATGTAAAAAAATGTTAAAACTGTTTTTCCCATTATTATTATTATTAATATTTTATGGAATAATAATATAATACTTGTTTTGTAAGAATCCGTAGTGTAGCTGTAACTAGTTAGGCCCGTTTCACATCTATTTCCTGAGATAGGCTGTGTGCTGCTATGAAGAGACCATCCAAAGCCAATGTAAACTAAGGTGCATTATTATATTTCAAGTCAAGCCCTGAGAACTGAAACATATTTTGCTTTTCTCAAGAGTGGTGATGTGGATTGTGTGGCGGTTTCTGGCCTTAGAAGAATTATCTGCTGTTATACCACTAGTGTTGCTCAAGCCCAGATCAATGTATCATTTGTCATGCAGACTGTAATTCTGCATTAACTTTTCATTTTTTATTGCATGCTCGTACATTCTGTTTGTTCTGCTCATCATTTAAAGACTGCTTGCTTTCTTAAGCCTAGTGTTTTATGGCTTTACATTCAGTCTTAAAATGAAGAGCCAGATTTAACTAACAGTGACAATTTGTAATCCTTTTATGATAAGATGCTGCCACCAGCCAGACCAGTCAGGTACACCAAGTTTGTAATTATTGTACACTGATAAAATGAGCCAGTTATACAAATAACTTTGGTTTGCTGGAACAAAGCACCCTTTCTGTGTACAAAAGGCGGTTGTAAATGTTTGTAATTCACTAATCGTGTGAAATTATTTATATATATATATATATATATATATATATATATATATATATATATATATATATAGACAGCAAGCTGTAAGCTTTTGGAATTTTGTACAATTCTTTAATTAAAGTAATTAGATATTATACATGCATTGTTCACACAAATTACATTTGCTTCTATGCACTTGGCTCTTTCACTTTTATAAAGATCCCATCTCCAAGTCTTTTTTATTTTTTACAGTATTCCATATTTTAATAACAGTTGGTTTACATTTGGTTTCCATTATCTAGTCAATCCTTTTTGGCAGCCAGCAGCATTAAACATAATAAGGGCTTACTAGGCAATTCAGAGCCTATGTCCCAGCTTAAAAGAATAATTTCCTTAGTTACAACAATTTGCTCTCCTATTTCTGACAAAATACTCTATAAGGAATTTTTAAAATTGCTAACTTGTTACATTCCCAAAACACATGTTCCCAATTATCTCTCAAGCATTTACTGTCTACCTGTGGAAAGTCTACTTGGGGTATAAAAGTACCTATGCAAAAATTTCCAAGCAAAAATCCTAAACCTTCTCGACTTTATGCATACTAGGGTGTCATACAGATGTGCTCCCATTGTTCCTTGTAAATTGTCTCTCCATTCTCTCTTCCCAGTCTTTTCTACCTCTTTTGATCGATTCTTATAGTTATACAGTATTTTATGTGCCCTACTAATTATCCATTTTTAACAGCTGCCCATGTTCTAGACTCAATTAAAAAACTCTACCATAGCTGGTCTTCCACTTAACATTCCCCTCTCCTTTCCTCTTTGCTTATATTCTGACATCAGTCCCTGGTATGGAAGGTAGTCTCTAACCTGCAGTCTAAATTTCTGCTTTTCCTCATCTGACTATATTAAATCCCCCCTTTGTCTTTACTTCCTGTGTTACGTTAGACTTTTAAATCCAGATAGCTTCCCCTACAGCAAAGTTACTCATGGAACAAGAACATTCTAATTCAATCAAGATAACATAGATTTTTGGACAGGAAGTAAACTCTGCTAATGCAATCATGCATGTATGAAACACTTTTACTCTCCAAGTTCTGCTGCATTTCTACAGTAAGGAAATGCATATTTCTTTACTGCTTTAAACATGTTAGACTTTTGTAAATATCTGCTAAAAAGAACAGCAGGCCTTATACAGTCCTTACCATTCTACATTATTGGTGTAACTTTACTAGAAAAACTGCATGTTTTTATTTAGATTTCTTTTTTATATTTTGCATCCCTCTTTTATACCCAATTTAGCTTTCTTAAAATGCCACCCAAAAAACACAACTTTCATTGATGGTGCATTGCTTAGTTATAATATCCATCCCGATACTTGCTTGACAGACCATCTGTGTTTTCATTACTGGCATTACCTTTTGATGATCAAGGCAAGATACATCTGCCATTACTACGTATCACTGACAATCATCATCTTCTTTCGGCTGTTCCCATTAGGGGTCGCCACAGCAGATCACCTGTTTCCATTTCTTCCTGTCCTCTGCATCTTGCTCTGTCACACCAACCACCTGCATGTCCACTCTCACCACATCCATAAACCTTATCTTAGGCCTTCCTCTTTTCCTGTTACCTGGTAGCTTCATCCTTAGCATCTTTTTCCCAATATACTCAGCATCCCTCCTCAGCACATGTCCAAACCAATGTAATCGTGTCTCTCTGGCTTTGTCTCCAAACCTTCCAACCTGGGCTGACCCTCTAATATACTTATTCCTAATCCTGTCCACCCTCGTCACACCCAATGCAAATCTTAACATCTTTAATTCTGCCACATCCAGCTCAAACTCCTGCCTTTTTGTCAATGCCACTGTCGCCAACCCATATAACATAGCTGGTCTCACTACCCTCTTGTAGACCTTCCCTTTCACTCTTACAGGTACTCGTCTGTCACAAATCACTCCTGACACTCTTCTCCACCCACTCCATCCTGCCTGTACTCCCTTCTTCACCTCTCTTCCACACTCACCGTTACTCTGAACTATTGACCCCAAGTATTTAAACTCATCCACCTTCGCCACCTCTACTCCTTGCATCCTCACCATTCCTCTATCCTCCCTCACGTATCACTGACAATCCTATCTGATATTTTATTTTGACTTAGTATTTAACCCTGTCCTTTTTTCAATCTGTTCTGTACCTTTCAAGCATGATGGACATGTTCCTGCCATGAATGCTATAATTTGGAATATTATCTGTGTAAGCAAGAGCATAATCTATAGTTCATGCCAGAATGTAATTCGCCAGCCTCTGGATAGTCAATGGGGACATTTTTTTACTCCAAAATTTATTTTGGTAAGCTCATATAACTCAAACAGGATATCAAAAGCTGAACTCTCACTCAGTGGTTCTTGCCAAAGACCATTAGTTAGGTTATCAGTCCTAGCCATGGGGTCTGTAACAAAGTCTTTGTGATTAGTCATTTTCATATAGTCTGCTAAGAACCTGGGGCCCCCATCTTTCTTTAGCACTGGCACTACTGGTAAGGTCCAGGGATTGTTGAATTTTTGGACTGTCCCCAAGTCCAAAGTTTCCTACAGTTCATCTCACTTGGTCTGCTTGACTTAATGCAGACACCCTGTAATGTGCCTGCTTTTTTCAGTGATTGGCAGCCTGTGTCAACATGGTGCTGCATCAGTTGGGTACACCTTGATGTAGAAGTACGTATGTCACCAAACTCTTGTAGCAGTACTCAAATGTCCTGAAACTCAATCAGAAATAGCTGCTGCAAAAGTACTATCTCATCCACTGATGTTTCAAATTGAGTGTCTCAGATCCATCCATCCATCCATCCTCAACCCCATTTTGCATTTTTGAACATGGGGTCAGGGTGTCACTTCAGCAGTGACAACCATCTCGAGGCAAGGTTTACACCACCAGGTGGCTAGCCTACTGCAGTAGTTCATTCATACCGCTCACTGACATACACACACACACACACACACACACACACACACACACACACACACACACACACACACACACACACACACACACACACACACACACGCACACACACGCACACACACACACACACTCTCACCAATTTAGAGTGTCCAATTCACCTACTGCATGTCTTTGGAATGTGGGAGGAAACCAGAGCACCCAGAGGAAACCCACATGACCACAGGGAGGACATGCAGACTCTGCACAGAAGGCAACCCAGCCGAGAATCAAACCAGAAAACCTCTTGCTGTGAGGTGACAATGCTAAGCACTGCACCACCTGTCTCAGATATTGCCTAGTAAATTCCTTGTGTAATCCACTGCAGATAATAAGCACCTGTTTGCCTCTATCAAGACAGGACATTGTCACATTAATATGGTAGAGTCTGTGTTTCTGCCTCCTGTCTGACTACTTTGTGACATAATTGATATTGTTCAATTTTCTTGCAAAAGTGACAGAACCCTCCCATGCTGTCTGCAGCTTATTATTGCTTTGGGATAGGGTATTTTGTTCACCTGCCATCAGGTTCTCCTCCCTCCACATGCTTTATACAGCCCATTCTTTCTTCCACAGGATGAGAGCCCTATGGCCCATCATATTGTGATGTACCAAATTGCCCCTTTGCATCACATTGTAAACATACAATGCCTTTCGGGTTGTCTCCATGTTCAGTGGACTACTGTTCAACAACGCAAGACAGCTATCAGCTCATCTTTGACCAGATGGGTATCATCAGTTTGTGCCACTGGCATTTTACCATACTCTTCAGAGCTCATTTCACCTGTTTCCTAGCTTTTTCTGTTTAAAAATAAAAAGACTATAATACACTGCATAGTTCTGTATATTTACCTTGTGGCTGTAAGGATACTCTCACTGTTTGGTGACTGAACTGTTTTGCAACCCATATAGGTCCAGTTTACACTCTCCATACTTCTGTAACCAAAGCATATATCAAGGTATACATTGAAATCCTCCAACTGTCCCTAATACAGATAATATGCCTCAGGATGACTGGCCTTAGGAGCATATAGCAAATAAACACTTCTGCTTTGAATTATGACCAATGTCAGGCACACACAAGTAGGGTCTGCACTGTACAGCTGCAGAGCAGAGTTTCACCTATTGGCTACTTAATGATTTACTCTGCAGTGTGTCTTTATAATACTAAAACAAGCCTTAAAATTTTATGTCACACACTGACAAGACAAGTAAATGATGTTAAATTTTTATGCATCATAAAAATTGCTCTATATTAGACTACAGTGGTATTTTTAAATATATGCCTTGTGTTATTGCAGCATCAGTATGCATTTTCAAATAATTCATATAATATAAGTTAATATATAAATATAATAATATGTAGTGTATTATTCTTTTTTTACAATACCACCCTACTCTTTTTTGAAGTTGTTCTCTGTCTACTGGAAGGTCAACATTTGATTACATTTGCTACTTTTCAAGTTATTGTAAAGCAGCTGTAATTGCAGTTAGCAAACAGCTTATTCTGTGAAAGTCATAAACTAGAGGCAATACACTGCTCGGGAACCCTCTTCTCCATTGCAGTGTTTTAAGATAACTCACAGCTCTTCACCTCTAGTTTGCTAGGCAGCAGTGCCTATACATAGAGAAATAATATGTGGTACTTCATTTGCGCTTTGTGGTGTCCTTGCACTGAGCCTACCCTTTCCTGTATTTATTTTTTCTGAATATAATCTAACTAATTGAATGGTCCTAGCTTAATATTAGAAGAGATTCATCTACATAGCCTGCATTAATTTTGTTGCAAGAATTGACTGTATTTGTTCTGTCTGCTTGAAATAACACCCTCTTCATAACAGTGTGCCCACATTAGCATGTCATCTCTACATGACCAAACAGTTATAGACATTGCTCTTTTATGCCTCTGCTTTATGTATTTCAATGGCTCACTGCTAGAGCTGACTGGCACCACACTTTTCTGACCACTCTTTATTCTTTTTGATGCTATGTAAAAATTTAATGTAAGTGGCCTGTTCAGTTCCCTCTCAGTCCACTAATGAAGCTCTGCACTCACCTGCTTAAACTTCCTGGAGGTGATGTGCTAGCCTGTTGATATGTACATCTGCACATGGAATGGTGAATAGCACAGATCTAATTTCTAGTCCATTTCTCTCCTCTCCCACCCCCATCAACAGTCAGCAACAACTCCCCCAGTGTCCGTACTTTTATATTTACCTTAACTCCCACTGACCCAATGACATTTCCATGTAACTCAAAGCAAACCCCATGTGGTAATCCAGATTCATTTCAATGCCTAATCTAATTTGTCTCCTGATTAAACATTAAGTTATCAAACCTAAACAAATGCTTGCCACTAACAATACCTATCCTCCCCAAGATTTATATATATATATATATATATATATATATATATATATATATATATATATATATGAGACAATTGATCACACTTTCAGAAAACTGAACATTTAGAATGTCAGTTGAAGCAGCATTTGACTGATAAATGACAGTATAACTTAGTGCAAGACTGAGGCGCAGTGGGGATCAGGGACTTTCCTCTTTCCCCACAATATTCTGATCTTGGAGTTGATGTATACAATTAGTAGGGGTATGGGGGGGTGCAGTGGGGCTTTCTCCCTTGCAAAAACATGTTTTCAATTTGTTTTGTTTCATTTTTTTCGATCATTTGTTGTTCGAAAATGTAGTTTCCGATTGAGTGTCTGACACCTATATATACATACCACTCAGCTGTGCATATTTTCACAGAATGTCCAGATTATTGCCTCATATTTTTGGTCTGTTTTTCAAAAAATTGTGTTTTTATGGCAAATTAGTGGCAAATCGTTAAAGACTGACGTTAGAACAGACATTTAAGTTTCATGCTGTTTAGAAAATTCATGCTAACGCAAAACCTGTTATTCCATCAACTTTCTAAGTTTGTAAGAGCAATATTTAAAAATTGTCTCAATTTGTGGGCCTTTGTTCCACTTTTATTCATGGCTTTGTCTAGATTCCTTGCTCTAAGAAGTTGAGAGAAATGCATATGTGTGTGTGTGTGTGTGTGTGTGTGTGTGTGTGTGTGTGTGTGTGTGTGTGTGTGTCTGTGTGTCTGTGTGTGTGTGTGTGTGTGTGTGTGTGTGTGTGTGTGTATATCTATATCTATATCTATATATATATATATATATATATATATATATATATATATATATATATATATATGGGAGCCCTTCATTTGTTCGAACTTTCAAATGTTTGAAACTCATATGGCCGACACCATATGAGCGAACATCTGAAAGGCTGACAAATGATAGCGGAGATCCTGCTACAGTGCGGGACTGGGAGATTCCCCTTTCCTGCACTGTAGTGCGATCTTGGAGTGAGAATATTTAAATAGCAGGGGGTGTGGGGGGCTTGCTCCCCTGCATAACACAGTTTTACTGTGTTTACAGGTAGGTAAATGGAGCTATTTCAGGATGTCAATCTTTCGGAATATCGATCATATGGTGTTGGCCATATGAAAGTCGGCATTCTGAATGTTCGACATGCTGAAGTAGACCCATATATATATATATATATATATATATATATATATATATATATATATATAGATAGATATATATATATATAGATATATATAGATATATATATAGATACATATAGATATATGTATACATCAATAAATTATCACACTCATAATGTTCCTCACCTCAAGCCTTGTTACTATACTGGCCAGCCTCACAATGTACTATTCTTCATCCTTTCTTCATACAATGGAAACCACATAGCCTAATAAAAGCATATATAAAACTACCATATCTGCAGAAATACACTCACTCAATCCAATAAACTTCAGAAAACCAGCCTATTTAACCACCTATTCAACAGGTGTAAACTCAAACTTATTACTAAGCAACATCAGGCAGGCAAAGCACACCATCTCCATCACTCTTACTTATTTATTGCCTTTTTTACCTGGCAAAATCTGATGGCCACAGAACCCATTTTCAGGGGAGGCCTGGGGAGAAAGACTGATGTACAAACAACAGTAATGGACAGAGTGACTCTAACATTTGAAAGGCAATAATATACAACGGTCTTGGAACTGCATTTCAAGTTTGAAAAATAATACAGACAGCTATATTATGGCTGTTTTCAACAGAAAGCAATATGTCTTTCAACAGGTATAGTGATAAGAGAGCTAGATGTGAGAAATGAAAGACATGGGTAGTTGAGGGTGAAGGAGTATAACAAAAGGGGTGAAGAAAGTGAGTAACAGTACAGATAGCAGGAGGATATGGAGGGAGTTGAGCAGGGATCAGGTTGAGGAGGAGTGATGTGCTAATCTGGTAGGGCACATCTGCTGAACCAGGAGTCGAGTAAGTGAGACTTTACCTGCAGTTTGATGACTTTAGTGAGCAGTCCTGTCTTACTGTTAGGGGGATGGAGTTCCAAGTTTTTGATACTTGATGGGATTACAGGGAACAGCCTACTGAGTTACTAAGTTTTGACATATGTAGAAGGCCTTTGTCAGAAGAGAACAAGCTTCTGGGTGGGTTGTATGGTTGTACAAGGTTGTCTGCAGCTGGACAGTTATTTGTTTTGTTTATTAGATTATGGATAATAGGTAGCTGGCTGTATGTGAGTTGGTCAGCTAGATCAAGCCACTGGAGATCTCAGAGGTCCAAACAGTGGTGTGCTCTATGGGGGAGGTTGGCTGTAAATATCGTGACCTTGTAGCACTGCTCGAGTTTGTGTAGTTGAGTTAGCTGGATGTTTGTCATTACATGTAGTGACTAGAGAAGAGTAGATAGTAGGAGGGTAATGGTGATTTGACATCTTGCAGTGCTAGATTGATAGGGTTATGCCCTACAGAGATTGCTTAGTTTTGGGTGTATTTTTTCACTGAATGTTGAAGTTGGAAGTCAAACTTTAGGTCTTTGTCTGTGTAAACTCCTAGTAGTTTGGTTTGTATAACAAGCTGTATTTTGATACTTTTGGAAGACGTAATAGTGAAGAATGCTTTCTTTATTGAGAGGTATTTGGAGGTGAAGAGAATTAGTTTTGATCTGTTAGGATTCATGAATACCTGGGAGATAATCAGCCAGTTGTCTATAGGAGTGAAGGATTATTGGTTCAGTTTTTGAAGAGTATCAAGGTTGTTGAGCAGATAATGCTAAAATAGTCTGCATTCTGTACTAAGGTAGCATTCTTACTGGTCAGATCAAGGTCATTAACAAAGATGCTGAAAAGGCTAGATCCCATATTGGATCCTTGTGGGACTCCAACTTCAACAAGGAGAAAGGATGAGAGCCTGTTAGAGAGGTAACTAAAAAACAGGATAAAGGGGAATTGTAAAGGCCTAAACTGGAGAGTTTCTATAAGAGTATAGTGTCAAAATATTTGGATAGATCAAGAAGGAGAGTTTATACAACTTCACCATAATTTCTCAATCTGTTAACAGTAATAGTGAAGTTAAGGATGGATGTGAAGGCACTGTGGTGGGGCAAAAAATATGCTGCGAGGGGGAGAGGAGAACAAAAAGTGATACATTGCAAGAGTTTTTTTTCTGCAAGCAGTTATTTGTTTGTGGCCCAAGTTTTCCAGGCAGCATCTCTAAGTTTCATGAAATGTTTTATGCTTCTGGATAGCCAGACTTGACTTAACTCATTTTTTCTGAGTGCAGCAAATTCATTTAGTATTTTTAGGAATGCATTATGGAAGTGAGATACAGCATCATCGAGTAGTAGGTACTTTACGTTACTCCAGTTATAACGTTTTAGGTATGAGATGAATGTGTCTATGTTGAAATTTGAGAGGTTATGTGTCACATTATAGTGGTGTTGTTTTTGAATTTTTGTTTGCTTTCTTATGGAAAATATAGGGAGATGGTCACTAAAAGAGTCTGGGAGAGTCACAAAGAGATTTTACCTGGCAGAGAAGTGAGTATCCAGTCTATTGTGATACCCATGTTATTTTTATTGTTGAAGCAAACTGGAGTGGCAGTAAGTTGCAGTTAGTCCATAGAGATTTATGGTATGGATGGGGTTGTTAGTATATATATATATATATATATATATATATATATATATATATATATATATATATATAGAGAGAGAGAGAGAGAGTGGGGAAGTCAGTATTGAAGTCAATTAATACAGCAATAACCCACACTATGTTAAACTGGGTGTGGGTAATGTAATGCTGAATTTACCCACAGTTGGTGTGGTTTGGTCATGAGGGTGAAGCCCGAGTGGCCAAACAAAGACAACCGTGGGTAAATCCAGCATTACTCACACCCAGAAGTGGCTTATTGCTATTATACAATGACATTATTTAAGAAAAAAATACTTACTTTTCTTAAATAATGGCATTGTAAAATACCTCCTTGCTGCCCTTCCGCAGCTGTCTGGTATTCTGCGGCAATTCTGATGTACTGTGCATGTTTATGCTTATGCAGTACATCAGAACTGTGGGTGGAAGCAATGGAGAAAGCAAGATCTCCGTTGCTTTTTACAAAGTGTCTCGCTATGTTAAAGGAGTTTAACATAGCGAGACAGCTTTAAAAAAGGCAATGGAGAATCTCCGTTGCTTTTTTTAAAGCTGTCTCACTATGTTAAAGGAGTTTAACATAGCGAGACAGCTTTAAAAAAAGCAACGGAGAAAGCAAGATCTCCGTTGCTTTTTACAAAGTGTCTTGCTATGTTAAAGGAGTTTAACATAGTGAGACAGCTTTAAAAAAAGCAATGGAGAATCTCCGTTGCTTTTTTTAAAGCTGTCTTGTTATGTTAAACCCATTTAACATAGCGAGACAGCTTTAAAAAAAGCAACGGAGAAAGGAAGATCTCTGTTACTTTTTTTAAAGCTGTCTCGCAATGTTAAAGTAGTTTAACATAGCGAGACAGTGTCTAAAAAGCAACAGAGATCTTGCGTTCTCCGTTTCTGTAAAAAAAAAAGACTTATACTAATGAAAAAAGTCCGGGCGACCGGACCTTTTTCCATTATTATAAGTCTGTAAATAAAGCCAGGAACTGAGCGACAGTGAGGAAGTCAAACGATGCAAAAATTCATTAAAATCTCCACTTTTAATACAAAAATATAAGACAGGATAAGCGCTTTCGCAAGTAGCTTCATCAGATCCATACAAAGATCCAAGTGTTAACTGCATGCTTATATACCTACAGATGATGACTCATACTCATGGTTAATTAGCAAACAAGGTACTGCCCATCATTTTTAAAGATATAGATAATGTTTAAAATGATAGATAAAAATGAATATATAAAAGCTTCATAAAATGCATTGCTGAAAGATAAATAATGGCTAGGCATCAAATTACAAACATATTGATCAGAATATTGTGACTAACTGAATTATATTAATAAATACAAAACTATGTATAAATTAAAAAGTAAATACATCTGTATATAATCAGTGTATAACAATTCATTTGACATTTCTACGTTGTTTTAGTTTTGGTCTTATAGAGGCTCTCTCATTCAGGCCAAAACCTTTGTCAGCCCTTAATGAAATAATCCATTGCATTTCCTTACTTTCTGTATAGGTGCTGATATCACCTCCCCTTACATTAGGAGAAATAACTTCTAGCACCTTAAATAAAAAATAATGTTCATTGTTGTTTAATGTAATATGTTTGGCTAGAGCATTGTGCAATGTACCTCTCTTCATATGATAGATATGCTCCCTCATCCTATCTCTTAAGGGGGCAATTAGTCTTGCCTACGTAGAATGACAGGCAGGATTGACAAGTAGCCAAATAAACCACATCTGATGTCATACAGTTTGCATCTGCTTGTATCATAAATACTTTCTGTAAGTCTGGTTGAAAAAACTGAGTGTTACTGTCAATAAAAGGGTAAAAATTACAATGTCCACATGGCTTCGTACAACCACCCTTATTATCACTTTTTATAGTTTTAGGGTAACAAAGTATCCTTTTTAAATTATGTTTATTCCTATAAAGGAAAGTGGGTGTCTCACCCACGATCCGTTTTAAATCAATGTCAACATGTAAGATACCCCAATGCCTATTAATAACTTCCTTGATTTTGAAGTAGTCAGAAGAAAATTGTGTTGAAAATCTAATACTGTGGTTATTACAGTTATTACCTAAAGGATTATCAAATTCCCCTAGGACCAAAATAAGGTGCTGCTCTAGTGCAACGCAGTTCATATATATCATCCATATGGGAGTTGATTTCAGTTTGGGTATAACCCCTATTGACCAATCTGTTTTTCAGCCTAGTTAACTCAGTTTCAAAGCCATCATTTGTGGGGTTTAATCTTGAGGCCCTGATAGCTTGTCCTCTTATAATATTTTTAAAAACGTAAGGGGGGTGCATACTGGATCTAGAAAGTAAGGTATTACTATAACAGGCCTTACGATGTACACCTGTATTGATTATGTCATTTGGTAATCTCTCAATGAATAAATCTAGGAACTCTATCCTACGTGAGGAATGTTGCATGGTAAACTTAAGGCAAGTCATAAGGTTATTCATCATGAAATGCATGGATTCTAGTTGTTCAATAGTGCCATCCCATAAAATGAAAAGGTCGTATTTATATATTCATTTTTATCTATCATTTTAAACATTACCTATATCTTTAAAAATGATGGGCAGTACCTTGTTTGCTAATTAACCATGAGTATGAGTCATCATCTGTAGGTATATAAGCATGCAGTTAACACTTGGATTTTTGTATGGATCTGATGAAGCTACTTGCGAAAGCGCTTATCCTGTCTTATATTTTTGTATTAAAAGTGGAGATTTTAATTGATTTTTGCATCGTTTGACTTCCTCACTGTCGCTCAGTTCCTGGCTTTATTTACTGATTTTAAACTTTTTTTCTGTGAACCTGAGCGTTTACCTGTCCCATTGGATTTACTTTGCTACATCATTATTATAAGTCTGATTTACAACATGCACACTGACCAATCAGCGTGCACATTTTGGAATATTAATGGGGGATTGTTGCATAATAGTAGTTTTTCATGGGGGTTGATGGATGCTATCCAGCAGAAGAGATCATCTGCTCTGTTATTATTGCTTCTAGGCAAGATATAAGCTTGTATTTTGTACAAGGATTTGTGCTGATTTAGTTTGAGGATTTCAGTTTTGTCAAATGGGGGGTATTAGAGGTGATAGGGTGATCTGTATAGTGTTGAGTATTGTAACTCCATTATCTCTCTTACGTTTTCGGTCTACCCTACGTATGTTATAATCTGGTGGGAGTATCTCATTATTTTTTGTTTCATTTTTTAGCCAGGTCTCTCTTATTACTACAATGTTAGGTGAATGCAAGACAAGCCATGCATGGAATTTTGGTAGTTTGTTGTAGATTCTTTTAGGGTTAATATGGTTGATTAGTAGAGAAGAGCAGTTTGTAGAGTATTATATGAGATAGATGGGATTGACAGGGGTAGTAAGATGGGGTGAGTAAGGGGTAGAGGCTGGGCCAGGGCTAGGCTATATGTCACTACTATGTTTTACATTTCGGAAAATGTAGTGATAGATTATCTGTCATTTTAATTTGGAGATTGTTGGTTATAGAGTTTTGAAGATTTATATTATACTTAATGAAGTCTACGTTTTTGAGAAAGAATAAGGTGTGGGCTTTGTCTGGTGGGAATTTATTGGTGTTGTTAGAGAGGTAAAGGATGAGGGGATTGAAAGGTGTGACAGTGCATGAGTAATAGGAAGTTAGATGGATAACGATTAGGAGGAAGGAGAGTGTGGGTACGAGTGAATATATCATGATTGGCGAGAGAGAGTGGATGAATCGGGTGAGTAGGTTTATGTGAGGACTGAGGTTAAATGAGTCTTTGTTAGTGTTGGGAGAATGATGCGGTGGTACAGACTGGAAAATATATTATGTGAACTATGTAGGAGCCTCTAATGCATTTATTGTATGATTTTAAAGTGGAGTGGACCCACTATGGCTGAGTTGGGAAATATCATAGCAATGGGTTAGCAAGTGGGGATTAGAGGTATGAAAATGTGCATTGACTTGAGCTTGTGTGTCCCTAGTGGACTACAAAATTTAGTAGAATACCTGAGTTAATAGTAGTAGGTGTTTGAATTTGCTATATGGTTTAGGAGGTTGGTCAGATAATCATATTGGAGGATATGGTACAGAAAGGTTAAGACTGAGGATCTTGTGGGTGGCTGGGGAATTGGAGGGTGGGAGAGGTGTGAAGCAGCAACACCTCCCATGCTTGTGTGACCCAATCAGTCTGCAGTTGCTCAGTAAACCTGTGGGGTTTGACTCTGCCTGAGAAGGATTAGCAGGTAAGAGTAAAACAAGTTTATTTATTTAGTTAGTTTTGTTTGCTTTTCAGCAAATGACAAAAGCAGCTTAAATTACACAGATATCCCAGGGCAGTTGATAATAATACCAAAGTTAAAATAAAACGTCATATGGGACACTAATTAGTGCAGGCGGAGGAGATTAGTTACATCATGCAGATGGAAACAAAAGTATAAAAACCTCAAGTAAGCAGGCGAGTTTGACCACAGTTGGAAGTTCATAGTTTATAGTAGATTACTAGGCTAATGGCCTAAGGGTGATTGCAAGCCTAACTAATATAACTCAATTTTACCCAATATATGGCCCCTGAGGGCAAGAGGATGGCATGGATTTGTGCCTGTGCACTGAGTATCTTACATTGTCTCTTAGCAACAGCCATGATAACTACAGAGCCAAAACAGTAAACTGTAGCTATGGCCTTACTAAGCAGTACAAGTAGCATTACATGTGGACGGTGCAGTGGTGCAACAGTTGCATTGTTGCCTCACAGCAGAGGTTCTCCGGTTTGATTCTCGGCTGGGGTGCCTTCTGTGTGGAGTCTGCATGTCCTCCTTGCGTTTGTGTGGGTTTCCTCTGGGTGCTTCAGTTTCCTCCCACATTGAAAGACGTGTCTGGAGCGTTTCTCCCCGGGCCTTCACTGAAAATTGGCTTCATTCCAAATCAGACTTTCCCAGTAAACAAATGTTAAATAACTAAAATAAAAAATTACAGCAAGAACTATATCTAGATAAGCAGTGCTACAATCTAGCAAACTGATGAGCTATCTTATTTTGCAAGTAGCAGATTTCTGGACTACAATACTGATCACAGTTAATATTTGTTACAATATATAGTAATAGCTGGCTTTAAAACAGGTTTAATTGCTACTTCTTGTTTCAGGAAATACTAGTAACACACTTCAACTGAAAAAATCCACTGTTTCATAAAGGGAAATACATGTAGCAAACTAAAAGTATTCACAAATGTAATAATAACTTATTTAGCTGCAGAAAAGGTGTGTGGCTGCTGATGATAGAGACTGGAAATTTAGAGTCAAACTCAGGCTCTAGCAAAAATAATACTACATCACTAGCCCATAAAACTGTGAAATGGAACATCAAAGTAGACTATAAATCTCCTATCTCAGTGCCAGAAACAGCTGCAATAAAATCAATTCTTGCCTGTCTATTATCAACCTGAGATACTTGCCATATCTGAAACATGGCCTAAACCAAATGTAGACAACTAAGTCATTATCCCATTAGGGTACAACACAATATGCTATGATAGCAGTAGTTAACAGCCATAACTTACTCAGAAACCCTAGACTGATCAAAGTCAACATAATAATTTACCAAGACAGATTTACAGATTTACTGATAACCACTCTCAACCTTAGTAAACACAAAATAATTAGCACAGAAACCATATATATATATACAGTTCACAAGTAGAAACACTAATATCCATACCAGAGAAGATGCCCTCCTGTGGATTACCTCTACCATAAAACATGACCTCATAATACTAGGGACCACTGGCACAGATTGGAACACAAATACGAAAGATGAAAAAACAAAGCGAGTTAACCCATATATTAGTTTTTATGGACTTTCATAGCTGACAGCATCCTCTACCAGGATAGATAAAACAACAACTATCCAAAATATTTTACAAAAATGCAAATACAAATAGGTGGAAAAACTATACGGAGACTCAAAGATAGAATAGCTGAACATCTTATTGAAATTAAAAACAAAGACACACATAATGCCCTATTTATTCATAGTATTACATGTTCCACCTATAAGAAGTTTAGTTTTTTGTGCTTGACCGAGTTCATAGGTTCATAGGTTCATAGGTAGGTACTAAGCTACCTGCCTAGGGCATTTATAAGCCTAGCCATAATGTGTTGGCTTTCGCCACCCTTTTAGACTAGATTCCTGAGCCTCTGTCCAGCAGGGCCATAGAAGTGATCCCAGGAGTAAATTCACGATTTCCCATCCACTCATCAAGATTTCTCTTGAAGAGGGTCAGTGAGGGGCTCTGCCTAACATGAACCAGGATTCCATTCCAGAGTGACGGAAGCTTCTGGGATATGAATCTATCCCTCCAGCATGTCCTATTTATTGTTGTGCTGAGGTTTAAATCCATGGAGCGTGTAGCTCTAATGGATTTGGCTTTCTTGAGGTGGAGCATGTCCATCAATTCTGGGTTAGACATGGCCTTGTACGTCAGGCAGAGATCGCCTCTGAGTAGGCGGTAAGCAACCGAGTAGAACTGGAGTTTCTTTAGTCGAGCTGCATAGGGCATCTGTTTGAGGCCCACGATCCTCTTGGTGAGGTATTTTTGAGTTCTCTCCAGCTGTTGCAGGTATCGGGTAAGATATATCCCAAATGGGGCATTGTACTCAATTAAGGGCCTGATGAGCGATGAGTAGAGGGGCACAATGACCTCTCTTGATCTAGATGTGAACCCTTTTGTGATGAGGTGAGCTATATAGAAGGTTTTTCTAACCACTTTCGCAATGTGATTGTCAAAGGAGAGGTTACTATCTACTTGGGTCCCCAGATCCCTAATTACTTCTTCCGTACTTAGTGGATTACCTCCTATGTGGTAGTTTGTGGGCACTTTGTTTTTCCCAAAGGGGATGACTATGCACTTTTTGGCATTTAGCTTGAGGCCATGGTTCTGACACCAGGTATCCGTCTCCGTAAGACCCTTCTGGAGGATGCTTGTGTCAGCCGGAGAGTCGATTATGGCTCCCAGTTTGCAATCATCTGCGAACTTGGTCAGCCACAGTTCTCCCATGCTTGCCTGTACCTCAGAGAAGTATATACTGAACAAGAGGGGTCCCAGGACTGAGCCCTGTGGGATGCCACTTGTAACCGGTTTAGAGTCGGACATGGCACCCGCAACTCTGACCATGTGAGTTCTATCCCTGAGCCAGTTTGCAACCCATCTTGTGACATATGGGTTGATATTTAAGCTGGTAAGCTTATTTATGATGCCAGAGTGAGGTATTGTGTCGAGGGCCTTTGCGAGGTCCAGGTAGGCTGTGTGGACTACCTTTCCCTCATCTATGGCTTTGGTGGCTGTTTTAAAAAGGTCAACAAGGTTTAAGAGGCAAGATCTGCCTTTAACAAAGCCGAATTGGGTAGGGACCAGTGTCTGGAGGTTCCCAATGTCTTTGTTTATGAGATCCATGATGATGCGCTCCATAGCCTTGCAGACCAGGCTAGTCAGGCTTATAGGGTGATAGTTCCCGGGATCTGTTGTGGCGCCACCTTTGTGGAGCGGGATTACTGTTGCTGTACGCCATTCTTTGGGTACATAACCTGTGGTAAGGCTGAGTTGGAACAATGAGTTTATGTGAGGGTTTAGTTATTTTTGGAGCTCGTGTAAGATGCAGCCCGAGATACCATCCAGTCCCATTGATGCTGTGGTTTTTACTTTGGAAAGGGCTGCTTTCACCTGTGTGTCTGTGATGCCTGGGGGATTGCATTCTTCTGGGATAAACACTGGCCCTTTTAGGGGGGAAGGGGGGGAAGTTTGCACTGAACCTGTCCGCCAGGATGTTGGCAATGTCAGTGAGTTCAGTGTATTTTGTGCCATTTTGCACCAGCTCAGAGCAGATCTGAGAGTTGCCACCCAGATTCTTGATGTAGCTAAAGAATGCCTTGTGATTATCTTTAGAGTCTTTGGTGATTTTTCTTTCGAAGCTAGCCTTTGATGATTTTATGATGGAGCGTAGTTTCTTGCTAATACTGATCAGGGATGCCTTCCCTTTTTGGGATTTTGCCCTGTCATGTAATAGTTTCCTCCTTCTGTTGTATAGCTTATTTATGGCTGGGGTCCACCAGACTGGTCTCCTGTTTTTGGAGGAGTGAGTCTTGGTTTTACTTGGGATGGCAAAATCCATGCATTCCTGTAGGTGCTCATAGAGTGCATTTCTAAAGGATTCTGTGGTTTGGGTAGCATTTTCCATTAGCCCGGGGGATTTGAAACTTTCCACCTCGGTCTTGAGAAGTGTGAAGTTTGTTTTTGAGAGATTTTTCACAGTGGTTTCCTTGGCTGGGGGTGGGGTCGGGATGTGGATGTCCATTGTGATTAGTTTATGGTCTGATCTTACCAACAAGGGGTTTACCTCTGGTGTGGAACATTGATCCCCCATGTTGGTGATGACCAGGTCCAATATGTTGTCCCCTCTTGTGGGAGTGGTGACCAGTTGTTCCATGGCATTTGAGTTTATAAACTCCAGGAACCGTTGGGCAAAAGAGTTGGGACTTGAGTAGTTTTCCCAGTCAATGTTTGGGTAGTTGAAATCCCCCAATATCATGATGTTTGGTGAAACCTTCATATTCTCCAATGTTCTCAGGAATGCTGAGTAGGGGTCCTGAGACAAGGTGGGTGATCTGCAGCAGGCTACAAACTGAAAATCAGTTTTGCCCACTGTTAGTTGCACATGGATGGTCTCCGATGCCTCGTGCAGTGCCACTAACCTGGAGATGTGGGTATCCTTGATGAAGATGGATACTCCCCCGGCTTTAGTATTTTGGTCCGAGTTCTGAGGCCAAAAAGTATGGTATGAGTTGAATCCTGGTAGTGCTGGGGTGCTCTCTGGAGCCTTGAACCACGTTTCTGTTACTGCACAGATATCGATTTTCTTCATACTGAGGAGTGCCTTGAGTGCGTGCATCTTTAGGTTTAGACTTCTGGCACTGAGTAGCATTACCCTCAGTTTTTTGTTTCTGGTATTGTCTATGGAGGTGGGTTTGTCTTTTGAGCCTTGTTTAAAAAAGGCACTATGGGGGTGGCAAGAGCCTTAGCCAGTATTCGAAAGCCTAAGGGTGTCAGGTGCAAGCCGTCCCTGGCGAAGCAACATGGCTTGTCTAGCATGTCATCCCAGGCTGACAGACACTGGATCCCCTTTGAATGACATGAATAGCTTAGAAAATTGTTAAAATTGATCATTTTGTCTTTATACTGCGGCATCATTCTTGGTGAGGGCAAGATGCTACGAAGGGTCAGGTCATACTGGCCTGGGCTACATGATCAGAGAGCTCCTCTATGTCACTTTTCATGTAGTCCAGGGAGGTACATCTCAGGTCATTCACACCAACATGGACAATGACAGAGTCATATTTGTACCTGCTGTGGAGTGACCTGAGAGCTTGTGTTATGTGGCGGATCCTGGCACCCGACAGGCAGCTTACAGTGACCTTCTCCTTGTTCAATCTGGTGAGCGGGATGTCAGTGTGCCTGACAATAGAGTCTCCTATTACCAGTGTATTAGGTGTGTTATTTAGCCTTAAGGGCTACGACTGTGTGGCACACTGACTTTGTGAAGTATGTGATACGTGAAAGTTGTTGTGGGGTAGTGGTTGCTTGGATGTCTGCTTTGGAGGTCTCTACTGCTTTGGCAGATTTTTATTTAGAGCCTCCAAGTATGTTTTTGTGAGTTTATGTGTCTTGTTTGCTGATGCAATAGGTCTATGTGAGACTGGTTGTTTGGTGTGAGTGGTTTCCTTCTCCTCCTGACTGACTGTGCCAGTCTTGGTTTGAGAGAGCTCAGCCTCCAGTTTGGCTGTATAGTTGCATCTCTCACATACATTTGAGTTTGTTGGAATGAGGAGAGGGTTGTCTGTGTACATAAGGCAATTGTAACATTGCCTCAAGATTCCCAGATTCACCAGCTGGACTGGAGAGTATACCTGAAACTGCACTTTGGACATGCCTGGATAGTTTAAAAAAACTGATTTATTGATTGTCCGGAATGGACGAATAGGGAGCCTTGTACTTCTGGGTAGTAAAAGGGGGTGTAGTGCTAGTGAACAAAAGAGGGGGAGATAACAAACTCAGGGTGGAAAAACTAGAATATAAATGGCAGATTAGATTAAATGCAACATGCCCCCCTGGACTGAATGACAATATATCCATTATGCCAGTACTGAAGCAAAGGGCTAGTACTTAGTTATTATTTTATTTATTTCAAATTTTTAACTATAAGGAAGTTGTGTTTGAGAAGTTTTGTATTTGTATTTTTGCACACACAAAACAGTGTATATATGTATATACATATATATATTTGTTATGTATGTATCCTTTTAACACCAAGCTATTTATTGAACACATATTTATTCAAGCAAATAATTTTTCAATTTTTAGGTTTTGTAAACTTGTTTAGAACAGAACATTATATATTATGTATGTTATTTACTTGTTAGGGAGTCTTGTTCTGAATTAATTGAATTTTCATGAGCTATGGAATTGATTGGATAGATAATGTGTTCTTATAAATATAAAGGAAGTGATGTTTTTATCTCTTATTAACGCTGAAGAAGCCATTTGTTAATGGCGAAAGTCCTTACTTTTTAAGAGTATTGGAATTAAAGAAGTGGATTTCTTTGTCCGTTTTTTGGTCCTTGTTCCTTTTTTTACATGTTTTACCCTTATTGGGTACTGTTTTGTTTAAATCTGACTATCATATTGCCTGCATTCTTAACTCACATTTTATTACTGACACTTCATATCACATAAAATAAAACATTAGCACTTCTGAATCCAATCAGTCCCAATTATTCACATCTGCTCTCAGTTTTGAACCATTGCCTACCAATCTCATTAAAATATTTGTCAACATATTTAAATGTGCAGTCTTAGCCCCAGATATGTTACCTTCTAGAGTTCATTAGGTGAATCAATTACATATCCAGTATCTGCTGTATTTGACAAATCCATAAATAAGGCACATGTTTCACTACTTTGGAAACAGTCATATGCTCTTCTACACCACAAAGAGCATGCCTCCACTGAACTTACAACTTTACACAGATTGCAGTATTGCCTCCCCCCTCCAAAACACTATTACAATGTATTCATCAGCAACTGCCAGATCATCTAAGTAACATCACCTTACTCTTAGTGTCCCCTTCACAACACAGTTTCAGAACATGATACAATACTGAGACCACTTTGTTATCTTTCCTTGAATTAGTCAACCAAAATAGAAACTAAGGTCAACTAGTTGTATCCCTTTTCATGGGTCCTTTTAATGCATTTGACACACTCACACTCACTTCCATCTCTCTGTATCAATCACTCCTCCATTCTATGGGTTCAAAGTTACTTTACCTAAAGACTCCAATGTGTTTGATGGCAAAACTATTACTCTAGGGCTACAGCAAGGGTCAGTACTGGGTCCTTTCCAACATTATCATAAATGAAATGCATAGCTCAGATATTGCATACTCATAACAAGCAGATGAATCTACACTAATTTGCTCTGCTAACTCTTACAGCCAGCTCCAAGCTCTAACCCAAGACAACTTTACACTAACTGAAAAAAATGGCTCATCTAGTCACAACTACTACTTAATGTCAGAAAACTGAACTTTTCCCCTATCCACCACCAAATGATCAAGCCTTATCTCACATGTTTGTCTTTAAACATTGCCATCACTGAATAAGTGGCCCAGACTAAATTTATTAAAGCTATCATTGACCTATATCTAAAATTTGACCAGCATATCAATTATACACTCAAGTAAACTAACAAAAAATGTATATTACTTTACAAGGTCAAACCTTTATTTACCCAGCAAGCTGTGATAACTACCACTGACTCACCATTACTATCTAATATACTAACTTGAAGTAGACTACAATAAAATAGTCAAGCTTGCTGCTAACTCACAAAGCAGAGAACACCACTAAATAGCACAAAAGAACTACAGAGGCTTGACGTACCGCATTGACATGCT